>NW_027590145.1:1157288-1291376 GCF_964213995.1 Mustelus asterias
GGGGGGGGGGGGGGGGGGGGGGGGGGGGGGGGGGGGGGGGGGGGGGGGGGGGGGGGGGGGGGGGGGGGGGGGGGGGGGGGGGGGGGGGGGGGGGGGGGGGGGGGGGGGGGGGGGGGGGGGGGGGGGGGGGGGGGGGGGGGGGGGGGGGGGGGGGGGGGGGGGGGGGGGGGGGGGGGGGTGTAGATATGATGAGATTATCACCCCACACACACACACCCCACCCCACACACACACACCCCACCCCACACACACACACCCCAAACACACACACCCCACCCCACACACACACACCCCACCCCACACACACACACCCCACCCCACACACACACACCCCACCCCACACACACACACCCCACCCCACACACACACACCCCACCCACACACACACACCCCACCCCACACACACACACCCCACCCCACACACACACACCCCACCCCACACACACACACCCCACCCCACACACACACACCCCACCCCACACACACACACCCCACCCCACACACACACACCCCACCCCACACACACCCCACCCCACACACACACACCCCACCCCACACACACACACCCCACCCCACACACACACACACACCCCACCCCACACACACACACCCCACCCCACACACACACACACACCCCACCCCACACACACACACCCCACCCCACACACACACACCCCACCCCACACACACACACCCCACCCCACACACCCCACCCCACACACACACACCCCACCCCACACACCCCACCCCACACACACCCCCCCCACCCCACACACACACACCCCACCCCACACACACACACCCCACCCCACACACACACACCCCACCCCACACACACACCCCACCCCACACACACACACCCACCCCACACACACCCACCCCCACACACACACCCCACCCCACACACACACACCCCACCCCACACACACACACCCCACCCCACACACACACACCCCACCCCACACCCACACACCCCACCCCACACACACACCCCACCCCACACACACACACCCCACCCCACACACACACACCCCACCACACACACACACACCCCACCACACACACCCCACCACACACACACACACCCCACCACACACACACACACCCCACCACACACACACACACCCCACCACACACACACACACACCCCACCACACACACACACACCCCACCACACACACCCCACCCCACACACACACACCCCACCCCACACACACACACCCCACCCCACACACACACACCCCACCCCACACACACACACCCCACCCCACACACACACACCCCACCCACACACACACACCCCACCCCACACACACACACCCCACCCCACACACCCCACCCCACACACACACACCCCACCCCACACACACACACCCCACCCCACACACACACACCCCACCCCACACACACACACCCCACCCCACACACACACACACCCCACCCCACACACACACACACCCCACCCCACACACACACACCCCACCCACACACACCCCACCCCCCACACCCCCCACACACACCCCACCCCCCACACACACCCCACCCCCCACACACACCCCACCCCCCCCACACACCCCCCACCCCCCACCCCCCACACACACCCCCCACCCCCCACACACACCCCCCACACACACCCCCCACCCCCCACACACACCCCCCACCCCCCACACACACCCCCCACCCCCCCACACACACCCCCCACCCCCCACACACACCCCCCACCCCCCACACACACCCCCCACCCCCCACACACACCCCCCACCCCCCACACACACCCCCCACCCCCCACACACACCCCCCACCCCCCACACACACCCCCACCCCCCACACACACCCCCCACCCCCCACACACACCCCCCACCCCCCACACACACCCCCCACCCCCCACACACACCCCCCACCCCCCACACACACCCCCCACCCCCCACACACACCCCCCACCCCCCACACACACCCCCCACCCCCCACACACACCCCCCACCCCCCACACACACCCCCCACCCCCCACACACACCCCCCACCCCCCACACACACCCCCCACCCCCCACACACACCCCCCACACACACCCCACCCCACACACACAGCCACAAATCAGAAAGGAATCCTGGCCGCAGCAGGATGCCAATTGGTGGCACAGCGGGTTAGCGCTGCTGCCCTCTTTTTTAGGTCAAACCAAATAAACAAACTCAGATTAAATCAGGACAAAGTAAAAGGGGCAGCTCCCAAAAGGAGGGGGAAACAACAGCCTGAACAAAAATCAAAGTACAAAGGAAACTTAAAAACATCAAATTAAAATGTGATTGTTAGTCTTTTTCAGCACCAGGGACCCGGGTTCGATTCCCGGCTCGGGTCACTGTCTGTGCGGAGTCTGCACGTTCTCCCCGTGTCTGCGTGGGTTTCCTCCGGGTGCTCCGGTTTCCTCCCACAGTCCGAAAGACGTGCTGGTTAGGGTGCTAAATTCTCCCTCGGTGTAACCCGAACAGGAGTGCGGCGACTAGGGGATTTTCACAGTAACTTCATTGCAGTGTTAATGCAAGCCTTACTTGTGACACTGATAAACGGTGGGTGTACCAATGCCTTCAGACTGTGGCGATTAAAGGCGGCTCACCCACCACCTTCCCAGGGGCCGGCTCAGCGGATCGCATCCTCCCCGGTGACCAGAGCTCTACGGAGGGTTTAAACAGTTCGAGCCGTAACCTCCCAACTCCTTTACGAGCCCCCAGAATAGGAACGTACCTCATTCCTCTGTGTGGCTACGTGTGATGCTACCTTCGGGGTCCCGTGGACATGAACTGCAAGGTCCCCCTACACTTCAGGTGTCCTACCATTTACAACATGGAAAGTTGCTAACTTGCGGTCACAGTGCAGAAGGTGGCCATTCAGCCCATTGAACCTGCACTGCTAGCTCCATCTCCACAACCCCAGTTATTTATCCTGCTGAACCCCTAATTTACACATCTTGGGACACTAAGGGGCAATTTAGCCTGGCCAATCCACCTAACCTGCATGTCTTTCGGACTGTGGGAGGAAACCGGAGCACCCGGTGGAAACCCACGCAGACACGAGGAAAATGTGCAGACTCCACACAGACAGTGACCCGAGCCGGGAATCGTACCCGGGTCCCTGGCGCTGTGAGGCAGCAGCGCTAACCCACTGTGCCACCAAGTTGCCCAGTTGTAGTATTTTGGTCGTTCCCTTGGCAATGACCATCCCCAAAGAGAATCTAATCACCTCCCCCTTTGACGTTCAATTGCACTTCCCATTGCAGAACCCCCAATGGAGGGTTACCAGAAACTGGACCCAGACATATACAAGAGCAGGTCAGAGGCTGGGAATCCTGCGGAGAGTAACTCACCTCCTGACTCCCCCCCCAAAGCCTGTCCACTGGGAATCCTGCGGAGAGTAACTCACCTCCTGACTCCCCCCAAAGCCTGTCCACTGGGAATCCTGCGGAGAGTAACTCACCTCCTGACTCCCCCCCCAAAGCCTGTCCACTGGGAATCCTGCGGAGAGTAACTCACCTCCTGACTCCCCCCCCCAAAGCCTGTCCACCATCTACAAGGACACAAGTCAGGACTGCGATGGAACACTCTCCACTTGCCTGGATGAGTGCGGCTCCCAACAACACTCGAGAAGCTCGACACCATCCAGGACAAAGCAGCCCCGCTCGATCGACACGCTAACCACAAACACTCACTCCCTCCACCACCGACGCACAGTGGCAGCAGTGTGTACCATCTACAAGATGCACTGCAGCGACTCGCCAAGGCTCCTTCAACAGCACCTTCCAAACCTGCCACCTCTACCACCTAGAAGGACAAGGCGGGGGGCAGCAGACACATGGGGAACACCCCCACCTGCAAGTTCCCCCCTCCGAGCCACTCACCATCCCGACTTGGAAATATATCGGCTGTTCCTTCACTGTGGCTGGGGTCAAAATCCTGGAACTCCCTCCCTAACAGCACTGTGGGTGTACCTACGCCACACACAGGGACTGACTGATGTCCAATCACAATCCTGGAACTCCCTCCCTAACAGCACTGTGGGTGTACCTACACCACACACGGGTCTGACTGATGTCCAATCACAATCCTGGAACTCCCTCCCTAACAGCACTGTGGGTGTACCTACACCACACACGGGTCTGACTGATGTCCAATCACAATCCTGGAACTCCCTCCCTAACAGCACTGTGGGTGTACCTACACCACACACGGGGACTGACTGATGTCCAATCACAATCCTGGAACTCCCTCCCTAACAGCACTGTGGGTGTACCTACACCACACACGGGTCTGACTGATGTCCAATCACAATCCTGGAACTCCCTCCCTAACAGCACTGTGGGTGTACCTACGCCACACACAGGGACTGACTGATGTCCAATCACAATCCTGGAACTCCCTCCCTAACAGCACTGTGGGTGTACCTACACCACACACGGGTCTGACTGATGTCCAATCACAATCCTGGAACTCCCTCCCTAACAGCACTGTGGGTGTACCTACACCACACACGGGTCTGACTGATGTCCAATCACAATCCTGGAACTCCCTCCCTAACAGCACTGTGGGTGTACCTACACCACACACGGGGACTGACTGATGTCCAATCACAATCCTGGAACTCCCTCCCTAACAGCACTGTGGGTGTACCTACACCACACACGGGTCTGACTGATGTCCAATCACAATCCTGGAACTCCCTCCCTAACAGCACTGTGGGTGTACCTACACCACACACGGGGACTGACTGATGTCCAATCACAATCCTGGAACTCCTTTCCTAACAGCACTGTGGGTGTACCTACACCACACACGGGGACTGACTGATGTCCAATCACAATCCTGGAACTCCTTCCCTAACAGCACTGTGGGTGTACCTACACCATGGGGACTGCAGCGGGTTCAAGATGGCGGCTCACCCACCACCTTCTCAAGGGGGTAATTAGGGATGGAGGGGGGGTAAATACTGGCCCGGCCAGTGAGGCCCACACCCCGGGAACAATTAAAAACATATCTAGACCTCCCTTCCTCACTTTCCCCATGATCTGCAAGCTTCCTAATCCTCTCCATGCAAGAGCAGCTGGGGTCCAGAACTCATCCCTGCAACAGAGGTTAACCCCTGTGATGTTAGTCATAGAATCCCGACAGTGCAGAAGGCCATTCGGTCCATCGAGTCTGTGCCAACCACAATCCCACCCAGGCCCTATTCCCATAGCCCCACATATTTACCCGTTAACCCCTCTGACCTACGCATCCCAGGACACTAAGGGGCAATTTAGCATGACCAATCCACCTAACCTACACATCTTTGGACACTAAGGGACAATTTAACATGGCCAATCCACCTAACCTACACATCTTTGGACACTAAGGGACAATTTAACATGACCAATCCACCTAACCTACACATCTTTGGACACTAAGGGACAATTTAACATGGCCAATCCACCTAACCTGCACATCTTTGGACACTAAGGGACAATTTAACATGACCAATCCACCTAACCTACACATCTTTGGACACTAAGGGACAATTTAACATGGCCAATCCACCTAACCTACACATCTTTGGACACTAAGGGACAATTTAGCATGGCCAATCCACCTAACCTACACATCTTTGGACACTAAGGGGAAATTTAGCATGGCCAATCCACCTAACCTGCACATCTTTCAGACTGTGGGAGGAAACCGGAGCACCCGGAGGAAACCCACGCAGTCACAGGGAGAACGTGCAAACTCCACACAGACAGTGACCCAAGCCAGGAATCAAACCCGGGTCCCTGGCGCTGTGAGGCAGCAGTGCTAACCACTGTGCTGCAATAATGTGTCTTTAAGAATTTAAAAAAATGTTCTCTGCAGTTAAGCAGCTTTGTTATTTTTTTTAAAAACTGTCTGCTAGAAGTCCTTTCATTGCTGCTTCAATGGACTGTTTACTTATTCTTAATCTGGGTGTAAAGTACAAACTTGGAATTTACAACTGGATGGCAGGTCATGTGTTTTGGAGAGTTTTTCCCCCCTCTCTTCATAGAGAATTCCATTTAGGCTGCAGTTTTAGTTTAGAAGGTGTTTGGACATCAGACTGAAAGCTGTGTTTCTCTCTCTCCCTGGGATTGGAAATTCTGCTGGCTAGCCGGAAGCAAGGTTTATAAAATGATGACGGGGATAGATAGAGTGAACGTTCAAAGACTATTTCCTCGGGTGGATGGAGCTATTACAAGAGGGCATAACTATAGGGTTCGTGGTGGGAGATACAGGAAGGATATCAGAGGTAGGTTCTTTACGCAGAGAGTGGTTGGGGTGTGGAATGGACTGCCTGCAGTGATAGTGGAGTCGGACACTTTAGGAACATTTAAGCGGTTATTGGATAGGCACATGGAGCACACCAGGATGATAGGGAGTGGGATAGCTTGATCTTGGTTTCAGATAAAGCTCGGCACAACATCGTGGGCCGAAGGGCCTGTTCTGTGCTGTACTGTTCTATGTTCTAGCCTTCCTGCAGTGAAAATTCTGCTCTTGGTGGTTTGCTAGCTAGTACCTAGAGTCTCTCTCTCTCTCCCTGGTGTTTTGGGAAGCGGTTCTGACTTCCAAGCTTGTGTGTGTATCAAGAGAACTGGAGCATTCAACCAAAGGACTAAGCTCCAGCATCACGTGAGCATTGGTATTTTCTGTGCTAAACTTGCGGCAAGGGTTTTGTTTGGTTGGAACATCATCAATATCCCACTGTTGACATTGATTTTGGGGCAACACAGTGGGTTAGCGCTGCTGCCTCTCAGCGCCAGGGACCCCGTTTCGATTCCTGGCCGGAGTCACTCTCTGTGCAGAGTTTACACGTCTCTCCCTGTATCTGCGTGGGTTTCCTCCGGGTGCTCTGGTTTCCTCCCACAGTCCGAAAGTAGTGTGGGTTCGGGTGACTGGCCACGCCAGTGGTTAACACTGCTGCCCTCTTTTTAGGTCAAACCAAGTAAACAAACTCAGATTAAATCAGGACAAAGTAAAAGGGGCAGCTCCCCAAAAAGGAGGGGGAACAGCCCGAACAGAAATCAAAGTACAAAGGAAACTTAAAAACATCAAATTAAAATGTGATTATTAGGGTCAATAATGCACCCCGACCCCTGCGGTGCCCAGCGGGCGCGGAAAGCGTCAACCGCGCCCGTGGACACCACATGCACTCTCTCCAGGGACACCTGGCCGCGAACGTAGCCGCGGTAGAGGGGCAGACAGTCAGGATGGACGGCCCCCTCGATCGCCCGCTGCCTGGACCTGTAAATGGCGCGTTTCGCCAGGAGCAGGTCCACGAGGAGGTCGCCATCCCGACCCTCCCCTCTCCGCACCGGGTGTCCGTAGATCAGGAGCGTGGGACTGAAGTGCAAACAAAACATCAATAAAAGGTTCTTTAGAAAAAACATAAAGGGAGTGCAGCCTAAGACACACAACATAGACATGGTCCACGGACTCCACAAGGCCGCAGAAAGGGGCAAGCTTCGGAGCCCGTGAACTCTACGGTTGTGAGGAACTGCTGCGTGCATCACCCTCCACCCCAGGTCCCCGACGTAATTGGGGGAGATCCCTCCGTAGAGGGTTGCAAAGCTTTGGGCTACACTCGAGTTACTGATCTGAATTATAACACACCACAAATGCATTGGCCGGGAAGAAAGCTGGTGCCCCATCACCTACCCTGTCAAACCCCTGATCTTCAAGCCTTCTCCCGAGGGCCTCTCCGATTCCCGCTAGGCACTTAACAGACTTCTCCCCCATGGGTTCAGCCACAAAGTCCCGGTGTTTCTGTGAGGTTGTCATCGTGCTGTCCTGGAACATTAACACAAAGCACACGGAATCAGAACTATCCCCGTCAAGTCAGCCAGTTACACCACCCACTAACCGAGGGAGTTCCCAAAGTCAAACTCAGCGTATCGGCACCTCCGTGAACATTCCTCTTGCTCAATTCGAGGAATGAGGTGGGGCTCAAACCCACAGTCTAACCCTGTGATGGGAGTGCGGCACGCTAAGATAATCCACCTGGCCAGCCTCACTGCCTCAGGAACCCGTTTGGGTTCGTCCAGAACCTGCTACGGGGAAGCGAATCACCCGGGAGGCTCGGTCAAAAGTAAAGCTAAACAAGGGGCCACTGCCCCCTCCCCCCAAAAAAAACCCATCATCTTCCCCCAACCCACACACAAAAACCCACAACCTCCCTCCCACCCACCCCTAAACTGCCCTCCAGACCTCTCCCTCCCCCCACCCACCCCACCCTTTTCCCAGCTATTCAACTGCAGCAGGCTGCAGTGTCTGAAGGCAGCGGGGGTGGTAAATGGGGCTGGAAAAAAGTTTATCGTTTATTTATTAGCGTCACAAGTAAGGCTGACATTAACACCGCGATGAAGTCACTGTGAAAATCCCCCTAGCTGCCGCACGCACTCCGGAGACTGTTCGGGCAACACCGAGGGAGAATTTAGCACGGCCGATCCACCCGAACCAGCATTGGAAATTGGTGGTTGGGGGGGGGGGTGGACCCAGGGGGAAGCTGGGGAGGGGGCTGAGGAGAGGAGAAGGGGGGGAGGGGGGTGAGGAGAGGAGAAGGGGGGGGAGGGGGGTGAGGAGAGGAGAAGGGGGTGAGGGGGGGGTGAGGAGAGGGGGGTGAGGGGGGGGTGAGGAGAGGAGAAGCTGGGGGGGTGGGGAGAGGAGAAGCTGGGGGGGTGGGGAGAGGAGAAGCTGGGGGGGGGGGGGTGGGGAGAGGAGAAGCTGGGGGGGGGGGGGTGGGGAGAGGAGAAGCTGGGGGGGGGGGGTGGGGAGAGGAGAAGCTGGGGGGGGGGTGGGGAGAGGAGAAGCTGGGGGGGGGGTGAGGAGAGGAGAAGCTGGGGGGGGGGTGGGGAGAGGAGAAGCTGGGGGGGGGGTGGGGAGAGGAGAAGCTGGGGGGGGGTGGGGAGAGGAGAAGCTGGGGGGGGGGTGGGGAGAGGAGAAGCTGGGGGGGGGGTGGGGAGAGGAGAAGCTGGGGGGGGGGGGGGGAGAGGAGAAGCTGGGGGGGGGGGGGGGAGAGGAGAAGCTGGGGGGGGGGGGGAGAGGAGAAGCTGGGGGGGGGGGAGAGGAGAAGCTGGGGGGGGGGGAGAGGAGAAGCTGGGGGGGGGGGGAGAGGAGAAGCTGGGGGGGGGGGGGAGAGGAGAAGCTGGGGGGGGGGGGGGGAGAGGAGAAGCTGGGGGGGGGGGGGGGAGAGGAGAAGCTGGGGGGGGGGGGGAGAGGAGAAGCTGGGGGGGGGGGGAGAGGAGAAGCTGGGGGGGGGGGGAGAGGAGAAGCTGGGGGGGGGGGGGAGAGGAGAAGCTGGGGGGGTGGGGAGAGGAGAAGCTGGGGAGGGGGGTGGGGAGAGGAGAAGCTGGGGGGGGGTGAGGAGGAGAAGCTGGGGGGGGGGGGTGAGGAGGAGAAGCTGGGGGGGGGGGGGATGGGCAGGGGGTGGACATTAACCAGGCATCTCCTTCCAAGCCGCCACCCAAAAAAAACACTCACCCCCCCTTTTTTCTCCCCCAGGCTATTCAACCACAGCAGGCTGCACAGTGACCAAAGGGGGGGGGGAAAGGGGTGTCGATGCTCTGATCTCCGCTCCATCTCCCTCAGCCCAGTGGGTTCGCACTGCTGCCTCACAGTGCCAGGGACCCGGGTTCGATTCCCGGCTTGGGTCACTGTCTGTGTGGAGTCTGCACGTTCTCCCCGTGTCTGCGTGGGTTTCCTCCGGGTGCTCCGGTTTCCTCCCACAGTCCGAAGGACGTGCTGGTTAGGGTGGATTGGCCGTGCTAAAATGCCCCTTAGTGTCAGGGGGATTGATGGGGTAAATGGGTGGGGTTACGGGGATAGGGTCTGGGTGGGATCGGCGGTACTAAATTCTCCCTGAGTGTAACCCGAACAGGCGCCGGAGTGTGGGCAACTGGGGGATTCTCACAGTAACTTCATTGAGGTGTTAATGTCAGCCTCACTTGCGGCACTGATCAATAACCCCCCCCCCCCCCGCGCCCCCCGGTGCGGTCACCAGTTGTTGTTGTTGTTGTTGTTGTTGTCTCTCCTCTCGCGCCCAAAGCCGTTTCCAGTCGCCACTCACCCGCCGTCCCGTCCTTTAAATCCGTCCCCCCGGTCCCCCCGGGCTCCCTCCCCCGCGGCTCCTGCACTTTGGTTCCGCCCTTCACCACCTGCCTCCGACTTGGATCCAAACTGAAACCCCCCCCCGCCCGGCGCCGCGCGCGGCTGCAGTTTACCGGCGACTCCGCGGATCCCAGAGAACCGGCGCCGCCTCCCCCGGAAATCTGAACCCCCGATTGAAGAGGCGGACCGGAAGTGGGGGGGGGGGGAAGGTGGGGAGAGAGGGACCGGAAATACTGTGGGGGAGGGTGGGGGGGAGGAGTGAAAGGGCGGACCGGATGTGGACGGGGAGCCGGGCTGTGGCAGTGCGAGAGGCGGGAAAAGCCAAAGCCGCAGGTAAAAATGGGCGGACTGGCCGTGCGAGGGACGGGATGTGAAGAGAGAATCGGAAGTGCGAGGGGCGGAACACAAAGGGCGGACCAGAAATGCGACGGGCGGAACATTAAAAGGCGGGCCGGAAGTGCGACGGGCGGAAGATAAAGGGCGGATCGGAAGTCCGACGGGCGGAACATAAAAGGCGGGCCGGAAGTGCGACCAGCGGAAGATAAAGAGCGGACCGGAAGTGCGACGGGCGGAAGACAAAGCGCGGACCGGGACGCTTCCTCAAGCGGTGATGGCGGCGGCTGGCGGCAGGTGGGAGTCTGATGGCGGCGCGGCCGGTGTGGGAGAGGCGAGGGGAGGCTCCTGAACCCCGGGGGCGGCCTCTCCCTCCCCCCGGGGGCTGAGAGCCGGGATTTTACCAACGGGTTTTTTTAAAATCCAAATCCCAACCTGGGCTATTCGACTGCGGAATGCCTCACCCATCCCCTTTTTTAGACCCAGGGACAGAATGAGGCCACTCGGCCCATCGAGTCTGCTCCGCCATTCAATCATGGTTGATATTTTTCTCATCCCCATTCTCCTGCCTTTTCCCCATAACCCCTGATCCCCTTATTAATCAAGAACCTATCTATCTCTGTCTTAAAGACACTCAATGACCCGGCCTCCACAGCCTTCTGCGGCAAAGAGTTCCACAGATTCACCACTCTCTGGCTGAAGAAATTCCTCCCAATCTCTGTTTTAAACGATCGTCCCTTTAGCCTGAGGCTGTGCCCTCTGGTTCTAGTTTTTCCTACTCGTGGAAACATCCTCTCCACGTCCACTCTATCCAGGCCTCGCAGTATCCTGTAAGTTTCAATAAAATCCCTCCCTCATCCTTCTAAACCCCAACGAGTACAGACCCAGAGTCCTCAACCGTTCCTCATACGACAAGCTCTTCATTCCAGGGAATCATTCTTGTGAACCTCCTCTGGACCCTTTCCAAGGCCGGCACATCCTTCCTTAGATACGGGGCCCAAAACTGCTCCCAATACTCCAAATGGGGTCTGACCAGAGCCTTATACAGCCTCAGAAGTACATCCCTGCTCTTGTATTCTATTTTATTTAAAGTTTTTATTTATTAGTGTGACAAGTCAGCTTACATTAACACTGCGATGAAGTTACTGTGAAATTCCCCTAGTCGCCCACACTCCGGCGGCTGTTCAGGTCAATCCACCCTAACAAGCACATCTTTCAGACGGTGGGAGGAAACCGGAGCACCCGGAGGAAACCCACGCAGACACGGGGGGAGAACGTGCAAACTCCGCACAGACAGTGACCCAAGCCGGGTATCAAACCCGGGTCCCTGGCGCTGTGAGGCAGCGGTGCTAACCCACTGTGCTAGCGTGCACCCCATAGATAGCGACTGTAGGAGAATGTGGGGGGAGGGTGAGAAGCTGAGGCCAACTGAAGTCTGAAGAAGTTCTCCCCTCCCCACTGGGACAGTTTAAATTAAAATCGGAATCAAAAATTAATTCATCACCAGAAGACTGGGAACAGGGAGAGGCCATTCAGCCCCTCGAGTCTCGGGTGGCACAGTGCTGTGCCACTGCTGCGTCACGGTGCCAGGGACCCGGGTTCAATTAACCATCCTTGTTATTCGCTTCTGGTTGGACCATTCCCGATGCCTGGTGTGGAGAATTAAGGCAAGGATCGTGCAAGGAGTGGGCAATTCACCGCTTCACCATTTAAAATGATCACGGCTGATCTCTCCCTGGTCTGAAGTCCACTTTCCTGCCTGCTCCCCATAGCCCTTCTTATTTGATTTGATTATTGTTGCATGTACTGCAATGCAGTGAAAAATTACTTACACGGCGGGTGTTGGGTGCCTGGAACTCGCTGCCAGGGGAGGGAGTGGAAGCAGATATGATAGTGACTTTTAAGGGGCGTCTGGACAAATACATGAATAGGATGGGAATAGAGGGATACGGTCCCCGGAAGGGTAGGGGGTTTTAGTTAAGCCGGGCAGCATGGTCGGTGCAGGCTTGGAGGGCCGAAGGGCCTGTTCTTGTGCTGTAATTTTCTTTGTTCTTGTTCATGTTGCCTTCGCTTCCTGCAGGTTTTCACTGGACTCCTAGCTGAAAGAGTTCCCCAGAGCCCAAGATGTCCCAGGCGACAAAGAGGAAACACGTGGTCAAGGAGGTATTGGGTGATTACGAGCCCCCCTCTGAGAAGCAGCAAATAGTGCGGGTAAGGAGGTACCCAGTTCGGGTCCAGTTGCCCACCAGCTCATCGGTAACACGAGGCACAACCTTAGTCTCCACACTGACTCTCACTGGGGTACGGGTTCCACACACACTGACTCTCACTGGGGTACGGGTTCCACACACACTGACTCTCACTGGGGTACGGGTCCCACACACACTGACTCACACTGGGGTACGGGTTCCACACACACACTGACTCTCACTGGGGTACGGGTTCCACACACACACTGACTCTCACTGGGGTACGGGTTCCACACACACTGACTCTCACTGGGGTACGGGTCCCACACACACTGACTCTCACTGGGGTACGGGTCCCACACACACTGACTCTCACTGGGGTACGGGTCCCACACACACTGACTCTCACTGGGGTACGGGTCCCACACACACTGACTCTCACTGGGGTACGGGTTCCACACACACTGACTCTCACTGGGGTACGGGTTCCACACACACTGACTCTCACTGGGGTACGGGTTCCACACACACTGACTCTCACTGGGTACGGGTTCCACACACACTGACTCTCACTGGGGTACGGGTTCCACACACACTGACTCTCACTGGGGTACGGGTCCCACACACACTGACTCTCACTGGGGTACGGGTTCCACACACACTGACTCTCACTGGGGTACGGGTTCCACACACACTGACTCTCACTGGGGTACGGGTCCCCCACACACTGACTCTCACTGGGGTACGGGTCCCCACACACTGACTCTCACTGGGGTACGGGTCCCACACACACTGACTCTCACTGGGGTACGGGTCCCACACACACTGACTCTCACTGGGGTACGGGTCCCACACACACTGACTCTCACTGGGGTACGGGTTCCACACACACTGACTCTCACTGGGGTACGGGTTCCACACACACTGACTCTCACTGGGGTACGGGTTCCACACACACTGACTCTCACTGGGGTACGGGTCCCACACACACTGACTCTCACTGGGGTACGGGTCCCACACACACTGACTCTCACTGGGGTACGGGTTCCACACACACTGACTCTCACTGGGGTACGGGTTCCACACACACTGACTCTCACTGGGGTACGGGTTCCACACACACTGACTCTCACTGGGGTACGGGTTCCACACACACTGACTCTCACTGGGGTACGGGTCCCACACACACTGACTCTCACTGGGGTACGGGTTCCACACACACTGACTCTCACTGGGGTACTGGTTCCACACACACTGACTCTCACTGGGGTACGGGTCCCCCACACAGACTCTCACTGGGGTACGGGTCCCCCACACACTGACTCTCACTGGGGTACGGGTCCCACACACACTGACTCTCACTGGGGTACGGGTCCCACACACACTGACTCTCACTGGGGTACGGGTCCCACACACACTGACTCTCACTGGGGTACGGGTTCCACACACACTGACTCTCACTGGGGTACGGGTCCCACGCACACTGACTCTCACTGGGGTACGGGTCCCACACACACTGACTCTCACTGGGGTACGGGTTCCACACACACTGACTCTCACTGGGGTACGGGTCCCACACACACTGACTCTCACTGGGGTACGGGTTCCACACACACTGACTCTCACTGGGGTACGGGTCCCACGCACACTGACTCTCACTGGGGTACGGGTCCCACACACACTGACTCTCACTGGGGTACGGGTCCCACACACACTGACTCTCACTGGGGTACGGGTCCCACACACACACTGACTCTCACTGGGGTACGGGTTCCGCACACACTGACTCTCACTGGGGTTGCGGGTCCCACACACACTGACTCTCACTGGGGTACGGGTCCCACACACACTGACTCTCACTGGGGTACGGGTTCCACACACACTGACTCTCACTGGGGTACGGGTCCCACACACACTGACTCTCACTGGGGTACGGGTTCCACACACACTGACTCTCACTGGGGTACGGGTTCCACACACACTGACTCTCACTGGGGTACGGGTTCCACACACACTGACTCTCACTGGGGTACGGGTCCCACACACACTGACTCTCACTGGGGTACGGGTTCCACACACACTGACTCTCACTGGGGTACGGGTCCCACACACACTGACTCTCACTGGGGTACGGGTTCCACACACACTGACTCTCACTGGGGTACGGGTTCCACACACACTGACTCTCACTGGGGTACGGGTTCCACACACACTGACTCTCACTGGGGTACGGGTCCCACACACACTGACTCTCACTGGGGTACAGTGCCATGTGTGTACACTGTAAGATTTAGTCCATTATCTTATTTGAGACGCATAATAAAACACAAAGCTCAGAATGAACAGGTAGGGGGAAACTTACAATGTTGTTTGTCGAACCTCGCCTCCTGTGTGGGACTTTATCGAAATCCTTCTGCAAATCTGTATGCACCACTTCCACCGGCTCCCCCTTGTCTGTTCTGCTAATTGCATCCTCAAAAAAAAACTTCCTCATTTAAAAACCCCCGACAGGTTTTTCAAGTGGGATTTCCCTTTTATCAGTCTGTGTTGACTCAGAGAAACTATAAGCAGGAGGAGGCCATTCAGCCCTTCCACCCTGCTCCCCCATTCATTTTGATCATGGCTGATCATCAAATTCAATATCCTGATCCCCCCCCATTGAACCTACACCAACAACAATCACACCCAGGCCCTCTCCCCGCCCCCTCCATATCCCTCGATCCCTTTAGCCCCGAGAGCGATATCTAATTCCTTCCTGAAATCGCACAATGTTTTGGCCTCAACTACTTTCTGTGGGAGTGAATTCCACCGCTCTCTGGGTGAAGAAATTTCTCCTCACCTCAGTCCTAAAAGGTTTACCCCCTTATCCTCAAACTATGACCCCCTAGTTCTGGACTCCCCCCACCATCGGGAACATTCTTTCTGAATCCACCCTGTCTAACCCTGTTAGAATTTTATAAGTTTTTCTGAGATCCCCTCTCACTCTTCGAAACTCCAGTGAATATAATCCTCACCGATTTAGTCTCTTCTCATATGACAGAACCGCTGCGCTCCCTCTATAGCAAGGACATCCTTCCTCAGATAAGGAGACCAAAACTGCGCACAATACTCCAGGTGTGGCCTCACCAACACCCTGTACAATTGCAGCAAAACATCCCTATCCCTATACTCAAATCCTCTCGCTATGAGGCCAACATACCGTTTGCCTTCTTTACTGCCTGCTGTACCTGCGCGCTTACTCTCAGCGACTGATGCACGAGGACTCCAAGGTCTCGCTGAGTATCCGCCTCTCTCAATTTACACCCATTCAAAGAACAATCTGTCTTCCTATTATTGCTCCCAAAGTGGATAACCTCACATTGATCCACATTATGCTGCATCTGCCGTGCCGATACCCACTCACTCAGCCTGTCCAAATCACGCTGAAGCATCTCTGCATCCTCCTCACAGCTCACCCTCCCACCCAACTTTGTATCATCTGCAAATTTGGAGATAATACATTCAGTTTCCTCTTCCAAATCATTAATAATGTGAACAGTTGGGGTCCTCGCCCAGATCCCTGCGGAACCCCACTAGTCACTGACTGCCAATCAGAAAAAGACCCATTTATGCCAACTCTGCCCAAACCTACCATTATTTTTTGAAGTGCTCAGTTATCACATTCTTTAAGTTTAAAGTTTGTTTATTAGTGTCACAAGTAACATAGAACAGTACAGCACAGAACAGTACAGCACAGAACAGTACAGCACAGAACAGGCCCTTCGGCCCACGATGTTGTGCCGAGCTTTATCTGAAACCCAGATCAAGCTATTTCCTCCCTATCATCCTGGTGTGCTCCATGTGCCTATCCAATAGCTTCTTAAATGTTCCTAAAGTTTCTGACTCCACTATCCCTGCAGGCAGTCCATTCCACACCCCAACCACTCTCTGAGTAAAAAACCTACCTCGGACATACTTCCTATATCTACCACCACGAACCCTATAGTTATGCCCCCTCGTTACTGCTCCATTCACCCGAGGAAATAGTCTTTGAACGTTCACTCTATCTATCCCCCTCATCATCTTATAAACCTCTATCAAGTCTCCTCTCAACCTCCTCCGCTCCAAAGAGAAAAGCCCAAGTTCCCTCAACCTTTCCTCATAAGACCTACCCTCCAAACCAGGCAGCATCCTGGTAAATCTCCTCTGCACTCTTTCCAGTGTCTCCACATCCTTCTTGTAGTGAGGTGACCAGAACTGCACACAATATTCCAAATGTGGTCTCACCAAGGTCCTGTGCAGTTGCAGCATAACCCCACGGCTCTTAAACTCAAACCCCCTGTTAATGAACGCCAACACACTATAGGCCTTCTTCACGGCTCTATCCACTTGAGTGGCAACCTTCAGAGATCTATGGATATGAACCCCAAGATCTCTCTGTTCCTCCACATTCTTCAGAACCCTACCTTTGACCCTGTAATCCACATTTAAATTTGTCCTACCAAAATGAATCACGTTAACACTACAATGAAGTTACTGTGAAAATCCCCTAGTCGCCACACTCCGGTGCCTGTTCGGGTAACACTGAGGGAGAATTTGGCACCCTAACCAGCATGTCTTTTGGACTGCGGGAGGAATCCGGAGCACCCGGAGGAAACCCACGCAGATACGGGGAGAACGTGCAGACTCCGCACAGACAGTGACCCAAGCTGGGAATTGAACCCGGGTCCCTGGCGCTGTGAGGCAGCAGCGCTAACCCGCTGTGCCTCTGGCATGTGGATTGTAAGGCCCTGGGGATTTCTGAACTTTCAGTCCCCTTGTATCTCCCGTACTACCTTTTGACTAATACCAAGTTCTTTCAGTTCCTTGTTCTAACCAGTCCCTTGCCTCTCTGATATTCCTGGGAGATTTTTTAGTATTTTTCTCTCAAAGCTAAAGTTTATCAGTGTCACAGGTAGGCTTACATTAACGCTGCAATGAAGTTACTGTGGAAATCCCCCAGTCGCCACACTCCGCCGCCAGTTCGGGTAACACAGAGGGAGAACTTAGCACCCTAACCAGCACGTCTTTCGGACTGTGGGAGGAAACAGGAGGAAACCCATGCAGACATGGGGAGAACGTGCAAACTCCGCACAGACAGTTAAAAGTTTTTTAAAGTTTGTTTATTGGTCACAAGTGAGGCTTACATTAACACTGCAATGAAGTTACTGTGAAATTCCCCCAGTCGCCGCACTCCGGAGCCTGTTCGGGTAACACTGAGGGAGAATTTAGCATGGCCAATGCACTCTAACCACATCTTTCGGACTGTGGGAGGAAACCCACGCAGACACGGGGAGAATGTGCAGATTCCACACGGACAGTGACCCAAGCCCGGGAATCGAACCCGGGTCCCTGGGGCCGTGAGGCAGCCACTGTGCCTCCGTCCTGTGTTATAAATTGTTGATCGTTTGAAATTTGGTATTCTTTTATTTGTCCTGATGAGTGCAGGATGAAAAGCTTCGACAACATGTCTCTTTTTTTCGGCAGTATTCAATTTATTGTCGCCCTCCGGTGCCAGAGCGCTGCCGGGGGGGTGAGATGTTTAAGTCCAGTGTCCATGCACGCCCTCTTGAAAAGATTTCTGTCACCTCCTTCCCGCAGGTGGTGGGAACGCCAGGGAACAACCTTCACGAGGTGGAGACGGCTCAGGGGGAGCGCTTCCTCGCCAGCATGCCCACCAAGTTTCGCAAGAACATCTGGATCAAGCGGGGTACGGGCAGACTCTGTGAACGCGGGCGCGGTCGGTGAACCCCACGGCGCCGTGTGGTGTCCGCAAATTCTGGCAGGGCTGAGGTGTGGGGCGAAGCTCCTTTAACCTGAGGTTGGGCGAGGCAATGGTATGTCAGGGCACAGACTTAATCTGCTCCCCAGCGATCGTGGTTGACTGGCCAATCTCTAGGTGGGGCTAATCCCTGCTGTGATCTTGCTGCCAATGTCTGAATCAAAAGGGGGGAATCTTAAGTCCTAGAGGTTTGCAGTCTGGAAACAGGCCCTTCGGCCCAACTTGTCCATGCCGCCCTTTTCTTTTTAACCCCTAAGCTAGTCCCAATTGCCTGTGTTTGGTCCATATCCCTCTATACCCATCTTACCCATGTAACTCTAAATGCTTTTTAAAAGACAAAATTGTACCCGCCTCTACTACTGCCTCTGGCAGCTCGTTCCAGACACTCACCACCCTCTGTGTGAAAAAATTGTCCCTCTGGACCCTTTTGTGTATCTCCCCCCTCACCTTAAACCTATGCCCTCTAGGTTTAGATTCCCCTACCTTTGGGAAAAGATGTTGACTATCTAGCTGATCTATGCCCCTCATTATTTTATAGACCTCTATAAGATCACCCCTCAGCCTCCTACGCTCCAGAGAAAAAAGTCCCAGTCTATCCAGCCCCTCCTTATAAGTCCTGGTAGCATCCTAGTAAATCTTTTCTGCACTCTTTCTAGTTTAATAATATCCTTTCTATAATAGGGTGACCAGAACTGTACACAGTATTCCAAGTGTGGCCTTACCAATGTCTTGTACAACTTCAACAAGATGTCCCAACCCCTGTATTCAATGTTATGAAACCAAACATGTCGAATGCCTTCTTCACCACTCTGTCATAAGAACTAGGAGCAGGAGCAGGCCATCTGGCCCCTCGAGCCTGCTCCAACATTCAATAAGATCATGGCTGATCTTTTTGTGGACTCAGCTCCACTTACCCGCCCGCTCACCATAACCCTTAATTCCTTTACTGTTCAAAAATCTATCTATCCTTGCCTTAAAAACATTCAATGAGGTAGCCTCAACTGGGCAGGGAATTCCACAGATTCACAACCCTTTGTGTGAAGAAGTTCCTCCTCAACTCAGTCCTAAATCTGCTCCCCCTTTATTTTGAGGCCATGCCCCCTAGTTCTAGTTTCACCCGACAGTGGAAACAACTTCCCTGCTTCTATCTTATCGATTCCCTTCAAAATCTTATATGTTTCTATAAGATTTCCCCTCATTCTTCTGAATTCCAATGAGTATAACCCCAGTCTACTCAATCCCTCCGGACTGGAAAAGTTGACTCTGTTTCTCTCTCCACAGATGCTGCCAGAACGGCTGAGTTTTTTTCTTCTGTTGCGAGATCCAACTTAGCGACTTGGGCTGAGGGGGGAGGGAGGGGTGTTGGGGGAGGGAGGGGTGTGGGGGGGGAGGGAGGGAGGGGTGTGGGGGGGGAGGGAGGGATGTTGGGGGGGGGGGGGGGAAGGTGGTGGTGGTTTAAACCACTGATGTTCTGTCCCTCTCCCCATTCAGGTGACTTCCTGATTGTGGACCCCATTAAAGAAGGGGACAAAGTGAAGGTGGAGATTAATTCCATTCTCTACAAGGAGCACATCAAACAGCTCAGGAACGAAGGACTTTGGTAAGATCGACCGTTTGTGTATCGGAGTGAGGCCCGCATTGCCGCGACTGCTTTGGCCCCTCACTTAGCTAACTGGACAGCGACAGTTGTGGCTGCTTTCGCCCAGACGGATGCCCCAGATCGAGGCGATGAATATCCCCCGGGCAGTTAGGGACTCTGCCCCTCTCATCTTTTCAGGAGTTAGTCCCACAGTGCGGCGCTCCCTCGGCACTGACCCTCCCACAGTGCGGCGCTCCCTCAGCACTGACCCTCCGACTGTGCGGCGCTCCCTCAGCACTGACCCTCCGACTGTGCGGCGCTCCCTCAGCACTGACCCTCCCACAGTGTGGCGCTCCCTCAGCACTGACCCTCCCACAGTGCGGCGCTCCCTCAGCACTGACCCTCCGACAGTGCGGCGCTCCCTCAGCACTGACCCTCCGACAGTGCGGCGCTCCCTCAGCACTGACCCTCCGACAGTGCGGCGCTCCCTCAGCACTGACCCTCCGACAGTGCGGCGCTCCCTCAGCACTGACCCTCCGACAGTGCGGTGCTCCCTCAGCATTGACCCTCCCACAGTGCGGCGCTCCCTCAGCACTGACCCTCCCACAGTGCGACACTCCCTCAGCACTGACCCTCCCACAGTGCGGCACTCCCTCAGCACTGACCCTCCGACAGTGCGGCGCTCCCTCAGCACTGACCCTCCCACAGTGCGGCGCTCCCTCAGCACTGACCCTCCCACAGTGCGGCACTCCCTCAGCACTGACCCTCCCACAGTGCGGCCCTCCCACAGTGCGGCGCTCCCTCAGCACCGACCCTCCCACAGTGCGGCGCTCCCTCAGCACCGACCCTCCCACAGTGCGGCGCTCCCTCAGCACCGACCCTCCCACAGTGCGGCGCTCCCTCA
This sequence comes from Mustelus asterias, assembly GCF_964213995.1. NCBI lineage: Eukaryota > Metazoa > Chordata > Chondrichthyes > Carcharhiniformes > Triakidae > Mustelus > Mustelus asterias. The sequence continues at coordinate 1,178,225 of NW_027590145.1, forward strand.
GCACCGACCCTCCCACAGTGCGGCGCTCCCTCAGCACCGACCCTCCCACAGTGCGGCGCTCCCTCAGCACTGACCCTCCCACAGTGCGGCACTCCCTCAGCACTGACCCTCCCACAGTGCGGCGCTCCCTCAGCACTGACCCTCCGACAGTGCGGCGCTCCCTCAGCACTGACCCTCCGACAGTGCGGTGCTCCCTCAGCATTGACCCTCCCACAGTGCGGCGCTCCCTCAGCACTGACCCTCCCACAGTGCGACACTCCCTCAGCACTGACCCTCCCACAGTGCGGCACTCCCTCAGCACTGACCCTCCGACAGTGCGGCGCTCCCTCAGCACTGACCCTCCCACAGTGCGGCGCTCCCTCAGCACTGACCCTCCCACAGTGCGGCACTCCCTCAGCACTGACCCTCCCACAGTGCGGCCCTCCCACAGTGCGGCGCTCCCTCAGCACCGACCCTCCCACAGTGCGGCGCTCCCTCAGCACCGACCCTCCCACAGTGCGGCGCTCGCTCAGCACCGACCCTCCCACAGTGCGGCGCTCACTCAGCACCGACCCTCCCACAGTGCGGCGCTCGCTCAGCACCGACCCTCCCACAGTGCGGCACTCCCTCAGCACTGACCCTCCCACAGTGCGGCGCTCCCTCAGCACTGACCCTCCCACAGTGCGTGTAGGTGTGAGGTGTGGTGAGGGTAATTGTCAGTCTGTGCTGACCGTGTCTCTAATGAATATTCCTTCCTATTCCCCCAACCCCCCTCCAGGCCTGCCAGCTTCTCGGAGCCCGCAGTGGAGAGCGCTGACAGGTGAGTCTCGTGTCTGGAACTGTGCTGATTGGGGCCCCCTTTCCAGGGTGAGCTTCTCCATGTCCCCCCCTCTCTGCCTGGAGCAGGCACTGTCTGGAAAAGCCTCTGTTCCTGTATGAAGTGGCAGCTCTGTCTGCATTTCCAGCTGCCCGGGGGAGGGAGGGGTCACGCTGGGCACTCTGACTCCAGCGCCCCCCCCCCCACCCCCCCTAACTCCGTTCAGCCTGCTGCTGGAGTCCCAGCCCTCTGCCAGTCTGTATGTACCAGGCAGGGGCTGGGCTCTCGGGCAGCCGGGGGGTGGTTAAGTGGACAGAGAGCACTCATTTCCAATGGTCCTCACCCCGTATCTCAGCTCATCAGCTGCTGAAACTCTCATCCCTGCCCTTGTTACCCTCCCGGATTCGACTGTTCCAACTCTCTCCCACCTCTGTAACCCCCCTCCCTATTTCTAACCTCCTCCAGCCCCAACACCCCCTCCCTATCTCTGTAACCTCCTCCAGTCCCTACACCCCCTCCCTATCTCTGTAATCTCCTCCAGTCCCTACACCCCCTCCCTATCTCTGTAACCTCCTCCAGTCCCTACACCCCCTATCTCTGTAACCTCCTCCAGCCCCTACACCCCCTCCCTATCTCTCTCACCTCCTCCAGCCCCGACACCCCTCCTTATCTCTGTAACCTCCTCCAGCCCCTACACCCCCTCCCTATCTCTGTAACCCCCTCCAGCCCCCTACACCCCCTCCCTATCTCTGTAACCTCCTCCAGCCCCCTACACCCCCTCCCTATCTCTGTAACCTCCTCCAGCCCCCTGCACCCCCTCCCTATCTCTGTAACCTCCTCCAGCCCTGACACCCCTCCCTATCTCTGTAACCTCCTCCAGCCCCCTACACCCCTCCCTATTTCTAACCTCCAGCCCCTACACCCCTCCCTATCTCTGTAACCTCCCCCAGCCCCAACACCCCTCCCTATCTCTGTAACCTCCTCCAGCCCCTACAACCCCTCCCTATCTCTGTAACCTCCTCCAGTCCCTACACCCCCTCCCTATCTCTGTAACCTCCTCCAGCCCCTACACCCCCTCCCTATCTCTGTAACCTCCTCCAGCCCCTACACCCCCTCCCTATCTCTGTAACCCTCTACAACTCGCAGAGCTCTGCGCTCCTTCAATTCTGGCCTCTTATCCATCCCCAATTTTATTTGCTCAGTCGCTGTGTGTGTGTGTGTGTGGGTGTGCATGTGGGGGGCGGGGGGAGTGGTCCCTAAGCTCTGGAATTCCCTTCCTCAACCTCGCGGTCTCGCTCCCTCATCCGAGACGGAGCTTTTGGTCGCCTGAACCTAATACCGCCTTGTGGCTTGCGACGGTGTTTTGTTCCATGTCATGACTCCTGTGAACCTCCCCCCTCTTCCCTCCTCCCCTCCCCACTCTTCCCTCCTCCCCTCCCCACTCTTCCCTCCTCCCCCCTCCCCACTCCATGTAAGCTGAGGCCAGTCCCTCACTGTAAATGTGTTGTTCTCGCCTTCCAGTCAGCCGAAGAAAGACCGCAGCAATCAGGGATCCGAGCGGGATTCGGGGGAGGATTCCGAGGATGACAGCGATCTGTTCGTCAATACCAATCGAAGGAATTACGAGTATTCCGAGAGCGAGGAGGATGAGGACGAGGTCTAGAAGTGGGACTTGAAGAATTATCCAAGATGGCGGCTGGATTATTTCTACATGAAGCGTCCAGAGGACAACATCTCCTGCACTTTCTGGAAAGGGACGATTGTTATCTTTGTACGGACCCCCCCCCCCCCCGCTGAATGACTACACCCCCCCCCCCCCCCACCTCTCAATCTTCCTCGCTTAAGGCTGACTCTAGTGGGGCACTGTGGCCCAGAAAGCCACAGACACTGAGCTACGGGTCACTGGACTGAACCCCCAGTCACTCAGCAGTTTGCATATATTTTTGGGCTGTTTCTTCCCCTCCTCCTCCCCCTCTTTGCTTCATTTTTGGGACGGGCGGAATTTAGATCTTGGCTCTTCGACTGGAAGAGGGGGCCACACCAGTCCAACCCCCCTCTGCGCATCCCAAAACCTGCCTGGGGGGGGATTGGAGACGGGTTAAAGTCAAGCGGTGACGGGCCCGGAGGCAGGGGGGTGCGTAACGGGACTGGCGACGGACTGTGAGGTGGAGGTTTGACTGCACCCCTGTGCTGCCTTACCCAGTTGACCAGCCCGAGGCTTTCTTTTGGAGTGTGCCCTCCAGTGAAGGGGAGGAAGGGGAAGAGAAGAGAAATACTGTTCTTGTATAAATAAAAATGGAACAGATGCGGAATGGTTTGTTTTTCTTTCAGGGGGGAGGTGGGTGGAGAGAGAGGGGCTCTTATTAAACTAATCGGAATCAGCTGAGTTTAAGAAAAAGTAAATCAAAGCTGGATTATGAGGAGAGGCTGAGGAGATTGGGTTTGTACTCGTTGGAGTTTAGAAGGATGAGGGGGGATCTTATGGAGACTTATAAGATAATGCGGGGGCTGGATAGGGTGGAGGCGGAGAGATTCTTTCCACTTAGTAAGGAAGTTAAAACTAGAGGACACAGCCTCAAAATAAATGGGGGTCGGTTTAAGACAGAGTTGAGGAGGAACTTCTTCTCCCAGAGGGTGGTGAATCTCTGGAATTCTCTGCCCACTGAGGTGGTGGAGGCTACCTCGCTGAATATGTTTAAAGCGCGGATGGATGGATTCCTGATCGGTAAGGGAATTAAGGGTTATGGGGATCAGGCGGGTAAGTGGTACTGATCCACGTCAGATCAGCCATGATCTTATTGAATGGCGGGGCAGGCTCGAGGGGCAAGATGGCCTACTCCTGCTCCTATTTCTTATGTTCCTATGTTCTTGAAACTCCAGTATCATGGACTCCCTACAGTGCAGAAGGAGGCCATCACGTCTACACCTACTCTGTCAGAGCATTTTACCCAGGCCCTATCCATGGTCCCATGCATTTAGCATAGCCAATCCACCTAACCCGCACATCTTTGGACATTAAGAGACAATTTAGCACGGCCAATCCACCTAACCTGCACATCTTTGGACACTAAGGGGCAATTTAGCATAGCCAATCCACCTAACCTGCACATCTTTGGACACTAAGGGGCAATTTAGCATGGCCAATCCACCTCACCTGCACATCTTTGGACACTAAGGGGCAATTTAGCACGGCCAATCCACCTAACCTGCACATCTTTGGACACTAAGGGACAATTTAGCATAGCCAATCCACCTAACCCACACATCTTTTAGACTGTGGGAGGATGTAGGCTTATATTAACACTGCAATGAAGTTACTGTGAAAATCCCCCAGTTGCCACACTCTGGTACCTGTTCGGGTTCACTGAGGGAGAATTTAGCACCCTAACCAGCACGATCCCAGCAGATCAGAAACTTCCAGGACTTTTCTCCCTGCTGTAGAGGGAAGAGATGTGGGATATCATAGAATCCTACAGTGCAGAAAGAGGCCATTCGGCCCATCGAGTCTGCAGCGACCACAATCCCACCCAGGCCCGATCCCCATAACCTCACACATTTACTCCAGCTAGTTCCCCCTGACACTAACAGGGACAATTCTGCATAGCCAATCCATCTAACCTACTCATCTTTCAGACTGTGGGAAGAAACCCACACAGCCAGTGACCCAAGGCCAGGAATCGAACCCGGGTCCCTGGCGCTGTGGTGAGGCAGAGGTGCTAACCCCCTGTGCCACCCAAACTATTTCTCCTCGCTGTTTGAATTGATGGGACATTTCCCTTAGCCTGAGAGCGAGGCTGAATCAGAGCTCCCCCCACACTGAGCGTCAGCTACATTCACCGTGTTACTGACAGACACACTGCCTGGTGTCACTCCGGCCCAGGGCACTGGTCGATCTTTATAAATTAGTCACAAGTGAGGCTTACACTAACACTGCAATCCCATCGCCACACTCCGGCGCCTGTTCGGGTTACACTGAGGGAGAATTGAGCACCCTAACCAGCACGTCTTTCAGACTGTGGGAGGAAACCCACGCAGACACGGGGAGAACGTGCAAACTCCACACAGACAGGGACCCAAGGCCGGGAATCGAACCCGGGTCCCTGGCGCTGTGAGGCAGCAGCACTAACCCGGGTCCCTGGCGCTGTGAGGCAGCAGTGCTAACCCGGGTCCCTGGCGCTGTGAGGCAGCAGCGCTAACCCGGGTCCCTGGCGCTGTGAGGCAGCAGCGCTAACCCGGGTCCCTGGCGCTGTGAGGCAGCAGCGCTAACCCGGGTCCCTGGCGCTGTGAGGCAGCAGCGCTAACCCGGGTCCCTGGCGCTGTGAGGCAGCAGCACTAACCCGGGTCCCTGGCGCTGTGAGGCAGCAGTGCTAACCCGGGTCCCTGGCGCTGTGAGGCAGCAGCGCTAACCCGGGTCCCTGGCGCTGTGAGGCAGCAGCGCTAACCCGGGTCCCTGGCGCTGTGAGGCAGCAGCGCTAACCCGGGTCCCTGGCGCTGTGAGGCAGCAGCGCTAACCCGGGTCCCTGGCGCTGTGAGGCAGCAGCGCTAACCCGGGTCCCTGGCGCTGTGAGGCAGCAGCGCTAACCCGGGTCCCTGGCGCTGTGAGGCAGCAGCGCTAACCCGGGTCCCTGGCGCTGTGAGGCAGCAGCGCTAACCCGGGTCCCTGGCGCTGTGAGGCAGCAGCGCTAACCCGGGTCCCTGGCGCTGTGAGGCAGCAGCGCTAACCCGGGTCCCTGGCGCTGTGAGGCAGCAGCGCTAACCCGGGTCCCTGGCGCTGTGAGGCAACAGTGCCAACCACTGCGCCACGGGCTTCGGGTCCTACAAGCAGCCACGCCACAGGTTTGGAAAAAGGAAAAGTATTTCTTTATTAATATACAGAAGGAAAGCACGAGATTAAAATAAAACAGCGTCAAATTCATTCCCCCCCCCCTCTCCACCCCGTGCGCACCAGTGTCCTCCCTCACTCAGTGCCAGTGTCCAGCCTCGAGTCAGTCAATCTCACTTGGTTATCGTGTTTCTGGAAGAGAATGAAAACAGGTTTAAAAACCACACCCTAACAATCAGTACAGACACCAACCTTTCCAGTCACAGGGCTCAACACCACACAGGAACTCTCAGCCTGGTCTACACCCAACACCACACAGGAACACACAGCCCGGTCTACACCCAACACCACACAGGAACACACAGCCCGGTCTACACTCAACACCACACAGGAACACACAGCCCGGTCTACACTCAACACCACACAGGAACACACAGCCCGGTCTACACTCAACACCACACAGGAACACACAGCCCGGTCTACACTCAACACCACACAGGAACACACAGCCCGGTCTACACTCAACACCACACAGGAACACACAGCCCGGTCTACACAACACCACACAGGAACACACAGCCCGGTCTACACTCAACACCACACAGGAACACACAGCCCGGTCTACACCCAACACCACACAGGAACACACAGCCCGGTCTACACTCAACACCACACAGGAACACACAGCCCGGTCTACACAACACCACACAGGAACACACAGCCCGGTCTACACTCAACACCACACAGGAACACACAGCCCGGTCTACACCCAACACCACACAGCCCGGTCTACACCCAACACCACACAGCCCGGTCTACACCCAACTCCACACAGCCCGGTCTACACCCAACACCACACAGGAACACAGAGCCCGGTCTACACTCAACACCACACAGGAACACAGAGCCCGGTCTACACTCAACACCACACAGAAACACACAGCCCGGTCTACACTCAACACCACACATCCCGGTCTACACCCAACTCCACACAGCCCGGTCTACACCCAACACCACACAGCCCGGTCTACACCCAACACCACACAGCCCGGTCTACACCCAACACCACACAGCCCGGTCTACACCCAACACCACACAGCCCGGTCTACACTCAACACCACACAGCCCGGTCTACACCCAACACCACACAGCCCGGTCTACACCCAACACCACACAGCCCGGTCTACACTCAACACCACACAGCCCGGTCTACACTCAACACCACACAGCCCGGTCTACACTCAACACCACACAGCCCGGTCTACACCCAACACCACACAGCCCGGTCTACACCCAACACCACACAGCCCGGTCTACACCCAACACCACACAGCCCGGTCTACACCCAACACCACACAGCCCGGTCTACACTCAACACCACACAGCCCGGTCTACACCCAACACCACACAGCCCGGTCTACACCCAACACCACACAGCCCGGTCTACACTCAACACCACACAGCCCGGTCTACACCCAACACCACACAGCCCGGTCTACACCCAACACCACACAGCCCGGTCTACACTCAACACCACACAGCCCGGTCTACACCCAACACCACACAGCCCGGTCTACACCCAACTCCACACAGCCCAGTCTACACCCAACACCACACAGCCCGGTCTACACTCAACACCACACAGCCCGGTCTACACTCAACACCACACAGCCCGGTCTACACCCAACACCACACAGCCCGGTCTACACCCAACACCACACAGCCCGGTCTACACCCAACACCACACAGCCCGGTCTACACTCAACACCACACAGCCCGGTCTACACTCAACACCACACAGCCCGGTCTACACTCAACACCACACAGCCCGGTCTACACTCAACACCACACAGCCCGGTCTACACTCAACACCACACAGCCCGGTCTACACCCAACTCCACACAGCCCGGTCTACACTCAACACCACACAGCCCGGTCTACACCCAACACCACACAGCCCGGTCTACACTCAACACCACACAGCCCGGTCTACACCCAACACCACACAGCCCGGTCTACACCCAACTCCACACAGCCCGGTCTACACTCAACACCACACAGCCCGGTCTACACTCAACACCACACAGCCTGGTCTACACAACACCACACAGCTCGGTCTACACCCAACACCACACAGCCCGGTCTACACCCAACACCACACAGCCCGGTCTACACTCAACACCACACAGCCCGGTCTACACTCAACACCACACAGCCCGGTCTACACTCAACACCACACAGCCCGGTCTACACCCAACACCACACAGCCCGGTCTACACCCAACACCACACAGCCCGGTCTACACTCAACACCACACAGCCCGGTCTACACCCAACACCACACAGCCCGGTCTACACCCAACACCACACAGCCCGGTCTACACTCAACACCACACAGCCCGGTCTACACTCAACACCACACAGCCTGGTCTACACAACACCACACAGCTCGGTCTACACTCAACACCACACAGCCCGGTCTACACTCAACACCACACAGCCCGGTCTACACTCAACACCACACAGCCCGGTCTACACTCAACACCACACAGCCCGGTCTACACCCAACACCACACAGCCCAGTCTACACTCAACACCACACAGCCCGGTCTACACCCAACTCCACACAGCCCGGTCTACACCCAACACCACACAGCCCGGTCTACACCCAACACCACACAGAAACACACAGCCCGGTCTACACTCAACACCACACAGCCCGGTCTACACCCAACACCACACAGCCCGGTCTACACCCAACACCACACAGAAACACACAGCCCGGTCTACACTCAACACCACACAGCCCGGTCTACACCCAACACCACACAGCCCGGTCTACACCCAACTCCACACAGCCCGGTCTACACTCAACACCACACAGCCCGGTCTACACCCAACTCCACACAGCCCGGTCTACACCCAACACCACACAGCCCGGTCTACACCCAACACCACACAGCCCGGTCTACACCCAACTCCACACAGCCCGGTCTACACCCAACACCACACAGCCCAGTCTACACCCAACACCACACAGCCCGGTCTACACCCAACACCACACAGCCCGGTCTACACCCAACACCACACAGCCCGGTCTACACCCAACTCCACACAGCCCGGTCTACACCCAACACCACACAGCCCGGTCTACACCCAACTCCATACAGCCCGGTCTACACCCAACACCACACAGCCCGGTCTACACCCAACTCCACACAGCCCGGTCTACACCCAACACCACACAGCCCGGTCTACACCCAACACCACACAGCCCGGTCTACACCCAACACCACACAGCCCGGTCTACACCCAACACCACACAGAAACACACAGCCCGGTCTACACTCAACACCACACAGCCCGGTCTACACCCAACACCACACAGCCCGGTCTACACTCAACACCACACAGGAACACACAGCCCGGTCTACACCCAACACCACACAGAAACACACAGCCCGGTCTACACTCAACACCACACAGCCCGGTCTACACCCAACACCACACAGCCCGGTCTACACCCAACTCCACACAGCCCGGTCTACACTCAACACCACACAGCCCGGTCTACACTCAACACCACACAGCCCGGTCTACACCCAACTCCACACAGCCCGGTCTACACCCAACTCCACACAGCCCGGTCTACACCCAACACCACACAGCCCAGTCTACACCCAACACCACACAGCCCAGTCTACACCCAACACCACACAGCCCGGTCTACACCCAACACCACACAGAAACACACAGCCCGGTCTACACTCAACACCACACAGCCCGGTCTACACCCAACACCACACAGCCCGGTCTACACCCAACTCCACACAGCCCGGTCTACACTCAACACCACACAGCCCGGTCTACACCCAACACCACACAGCCCGGTCTACACCCAACACCACACAGCCCGGTCTACACCCAACTCCATACAGCCCGGTCTACACCCAACTCCACACAGCCCGGTCTACACCCAACACCACACAGCCCGGTCTACACCCAACTCCACACAGCCCGGTCTACACCCAACACCACACAGCCCGGTCTACACCCAACACCACACAGCCCGGTCTACACCCAACACCACACAGCCCGGTCTACACCCAACACCACACAGCCCGGTCTACACCCAACACCACACAGAAACACACAGCCCGGTCTACACTCAACACCACACAGCCCGGTCTACACCCAACACCACACAGCCCGGTCTACACTCAACACCACACAGGAACACACAGCCCGGTCTACACCCAACACCACACAGAAACACACAGCCCGGTCTACACTCAACACCACACAGCCCGGTCTACACCCAACACCACACAGCCCGGTCTACACCCAACTCCACACAGCCCGGTCTACACTCAACACCACACAGCCCGGTCTACACCCAACTCCACACAGCCCGGTCTACACCCAACACCACACAGCCCGGTCTACACTCAACACCACACAGCCCGGTCTACACCCAACACCACACAGCCCGGTCTACACCCAACTCCATACAGCCCGGTCTACACCCAACTCCACACAGCCCGGTCTACACCCAACACCACACAGCCCGGTCTACACCCAACTCCACACAGCCCGGTCTACACCCAACACCACACAGCCCGGTCTACACCCAACACCACACAGCCCGGTCTACACCCAACACCACACAGCCCGGTCTACACCCAACACCACACAGCCCGGTCTACACCCAACACCACACAGCCCGGTCTACACCCAACACCACACAGCCCGGTCTACACCCAACACCACACAGCCCGGTCTACACCCAACACCACACAGCCCGGTCTACACCCAACACCACACAGCCCGGTCTACACTCAACACCACACAGCCCGGTCTACACCCAACACCACACAGAAACACACAGCCCGGTCTACACTCAACACCACACAGCCCGGTCTACACCCAACACCACACAGAAACACACAGCCCGGTCTACACTCAACACCACACAGCCCGGTCTACACTCAACACCACACAGCCCGGTCTACACTCAACACCACACAGCCCGGTCTACACCCAACACCACACAGCCCGGTCTACACCCAACACCACACAGCCCGGTCTACACCCAACTCCACAAAGCCCGGTCTACACTCAACACCACACAGCCCGGTCTACACCCAACACCACACAGCCCGGTCTACACCCAACTCCACACAGCCCGGTCTACACCCAACTCCACACAGCCCGGTCTACACCCAACACCACACAGCCCGGTCTACACCCAACTCCACACAGCCCGGTCTACACCCAACACCACACAGCCCGGTCTACACCCAACACCACACAGAAACACACAGCCCGGTCTACACTCAACACCACACAGCCCGGTCTACACTCAACACCACACAGAAACACACAGCCCGGTCTACACCCAACACCACACAGCCCGGTCTACACCCAACACCACACAGCCCGGTCTACACCCAACACCACACAGCCCGGTCTACACCCAACTCCACACAGCCCGGTCTACACCCAACACCACACAGCCCGGTCTACACCCAACTCCACACAGCCCGGTCTACACCCAACACCACACAGAAACACACAGCCCGGTCTACATTCAACGCCACACAGCCCGGTCTACACTCAACACCACACAGCCCGGTCTACACTCAACACCACACAGCCCGGTCTACACTCAACACCACACAGCCCGGTCTACACTCAACACCACACAGGAACACACAGCCCGGTCTACACCCAACACCACACAGCCCGGTCTACACTCAACACCACACAGGAACACACAGCCCGGTCTACACTCAACACCACACAGAAACACACAGCCCGGTCTACACTCAACACCACACAGCCCGGTCTACACTCAACACCACACAGGAACACACAGCCCGGTCTACACTCAACACCACACAGGAACACACAGCCCGGTCTACACTCAACACCACACAGGAACTCACAGCCCAGTCTACACTCAACACCATCCGGGCCCATCTTAGGCTGCCACTCCTGTTCCCGCACCCCATATCCCGCAACTCCGAGACACCAGTAAATCTGTCCACCCCACAGCTTTCTGGCTGTTCAGCGATGGAGCAATCACACACACACACACACCCCCCCGCCCCCGCCACTCTGCGGGAGAGAATTTCAAAGATTCACCAACCCGCTGAGTGAAGAAATTTCTCCTACATCTCAGTCCTAAAATGATCGGTCCCCTGAGAATCCCTACAGTGCAGAAGGAGGCCATTCGGCCCATCGAGCATACACTGACCACAATCCCACCCAGGGCCTGGCCCCATAACTCCATGCACTTGCCCGAGCTAATGCCCTTGACACTAAGGGGCAATTTAGCATGGCCAATCCACCTAACCTGCACATCTTTGGACACTAAGGGGCAATTTAGCATGGCCAATCCACCTAACCTGCACATCTTTGGACACTAAGGGGCAATTTAGCATGGCCAATCCACCTAACCTGCATGTCTTTGGACACTAAGGGGCAATTTAGCTTGGCCAATCCACCTAACCTGCACATCTTTGGACTTGCAGGCTGTCCTGTCTGGAGACAATACACATCTCTTTAACCTGTGCTTAATGCTCCCTCCACCCACATTGTCCGTATCTTTAAGACCTGGCTGGTTGTAGGGATTCGCATTCTAATCAGTATTCTGTAACTTGATTTTGTGTCTCTGTGCCCTGTTTGAGAGCACATTTCCACTCCATCTGATGAAGGAGCAGAGCTCCGAAAGCTAATGGTATTTGCTACCAAATAAACCTGTTGGACTTTAACCTGGTGTTGTTAAAACTCTTACCATCTTTGGACACTAAGGGGAAATTTAGCATGGCCAATCCTCTTAACCCGCACATCTTTGGACACTAAGGGGCAATTTAGCATGGCCAATCCACCTAACCTGCACATCTTTGGACACAGTAAGAAGTCTCACAACACCAGGTTAAAGTCCAACAGGTTTATTTGGTAGTACAAGCCACTAGCTTTCAGAGCGCTGCCCTTTCATCAGGTAAGTGGGAGTTCAGTTCACAAACAGGGCGTATATAGACACAAACTCAATTTACAAAATAATGGAGTTATCAAGTTGGAATGCGAGTCTTTACAGGTAATCAAGTCTTAAAGGTACAGACAATGTGAGTGGAGAGAGGGTTAAGCACAGGTTAAAGAGATGTGTATTGTCTCCAGCCAGGACAGTTAGTGAGATTTTGCAAGCCCAGAGGCAAGTCGTGGGGGGTACAGATAGTGTGACATGAACCCAAGATCCCGGTTTAGGCCGTCCTCATGTGTGCGGAACTTGGCTATCAGTTTCTGCTCAGCGACTCTGTGCTGTCGTGTGTCATGAAGGCCGCCTTGGAGAACGCTTACCCGGAGATCAGAGGCTGAATGCCCGTGACCGCTGAAGTGTTCCTTCAGATACACATCTCTTTAACCTGTGCTTAACCCTCTCTCCACTCACATTGTCTGTACCTTTAAGACTTGATTACCTGTAAAGACTCGCATTCCAACCATTATTTTGTAAATTGAGTTTGTGTCTGTATATGCCCTGTTTGTGAACAGAACTCCCACTCACCTGACGGAGGAGCAGCGCTCCGAAAGCTAGTGCTACCAAATGAACCTGTTGGGACTTTAACCTGATGGAACTTCTTACTGTGTTTACCCCAGTCCAACGCCGGCATCTCCACATCATCTTTGGACACTCAGGGACAATTTAGCATGGCCAATCCACCCAACCTGCACATCTTTGGACACTCAGGGGCAATTTAGCATGGCCAATCCACCCAACCTGCACATCTTTGGACACTCAGGGACAATTTAGCATGGCCAATCCACCCAACCTGCACATCTTTGGACACTAAGGGACAATTTAGCATGGCCAATCCACCCAACCTGCACATCTTTGGACACTCAGGGACAATTTAGCATGGCCAATCCACCCAACCTGCACATCTTTGGACACTCAGGGACAATTTAGCATGGCCAATCCACCTAACCTGCACATCTTTGGACACTCAGGGGCAATTTAGCATGGCCAATCCACCCAACCTGCACATCTTTGGATAGGGTGAATAGGTAAGGTTTTTTCCCCAGGGTAGGGGAGTCCAAGACTAGAGGTTTAAAGGTGAGAGAGGAAAGGGGACCCGAGGGGTAACTTTTTCCACACGGAGGGTGGTGCGTGAATGGAATGAGCTGCCAGAGGGGGTGATCGAGGCGGGTACAATGACAACATTTGAAAGACATTTGGACAGGAACATGGATGGGGAAAGGTTTAGAGGGATAGGGGCCCAATGCAGGCAAATGGGACTCGTTCATTGAGGAAACCAGGTTGGCACTGGTGAGGCCGCACCTGGAGTATTGTCCACAGTTTTGGTCCCCTTATTTGAGGAAAGATGTAGTGGCATTGGAGGCAGTTCAGAGGAGGTTCACTAGACTGATTCCAGAGATGAGGGGTTTGTCGTGTGAAGAGAGATTGAACAGTTTAGGCCGATACTCTCTGGAATTTAGAAGAATGAGGGGAGATCAAATCGAGGTTTACAAGATGGTAAAAGGTGTGGATAAAGTAGACGTGGAGCGGATGCTTCCTCTTGTGGGACATTCTGGGACGAGAGGTCACAGGATAAGGGGGAGCAAATTTAAAACAGAGTTGGAGGGGAAACTACTTCCCCCAAAGGGTTGTGAATCTGTGGAATTCGCTGCCCCAAAGTGCGGTGGGTGCTGGGACAGTGAGTACATTGAAGGAGGAGTTAGACAGATTTTTAATTGGGAATGGGGTGAAGGGGAGAAGGCAGGAAAATGGGGATGAGAAACATGATCGAATGGCGGAGCGGACGTGATGGGCTGAATGGCCTAATTCTGCTCTGATATCCCATGAACTTGAGTTGGGGCGAAGGGCCTGTTTCCGTGCTGTATTTCTCGATTCTATAATAACGCGAGTTTACCCTTCCCGAGATTTAAGTAACTGGAAGGTCACACACAGACGGGACCCCCAGTCCCTCACGTACACATTCATGCTCTTGCCACTCCCACTCAGCACGATGTAGGGTGTTTTCTGCGCTTTCTGCTTCTCCTGCAGGAGGGCGACTGTTCCCAGGGGTGTATCACTGGAGCTCATCTTCCTCAGCAGCTGAAAAACAAGAAGTTTTCTTTTTAAAAATGAAATAGACGGACGGACGGCTGGGTGAGTCGACGCTTCACTCCTGGGGTGTGGGGCAGGGAGGGACCCCCCCCAACCCCCTCGCTGGCATTCCACCGTACGGGGGTCCCACATTCTTCCTCACTCCCCGTGGGAGCGGGTCCCACATTCTCCTCCACTCCCCGTGGGAGCCGGCCCCACATTCTCCCCCACTCCCCCGTGGGAGCTGGTCCCACATTTTCCCCCCTCCCCCGTGGGAGTGAGTTCCACATTCTCCCCACTCCCCGTGGGAGCGAGTCCCACATTCTCCCCCATTCCCCGTGGGAGGGAGTCCCACATTCTCCCCCACTCCCCGTGGGAGCGAGTCCCACATTCTCCCCCACTCCCTGTGGGAGCCAGTCCCACATTCTCCCCCACTCCCCGTGGGAGCGAGTCCCACATTCTCCCCCACTCCCCCCGTGGGAGCGAGTCCCACATTCTCCCCCACTCCCCATGGGAGCGAGTCCCACATTCTCCCCCACTCCCCCATGGGAGCGAGTCCCACATTCTCCCCCACTCCCCCGTGGGAGCGAGTCCCACATTCTCCCCCGTGGGAGCGAGTCCCACATTCTCCCCCGTGGGAGCGAGTCCCACATTCTCCCCCATTCCCCGTGGGAGCGAGTCCCACATTCTCCCCCGTGGGAGCGAGTCCCACATTCTCCCCCACTCCCCGTGGGAGCGAGTCCCACATTCTCCCCCACTCCCTGTGGGAGCGAGTCCCACATTCTCCCCCACTCCCCGTGGGAGCGAGTCCCACATTCTCCCCCACTCCCTGTGGGAGCCAGTCCCACATTCTCCCCCACTCCCCGTGGGAGCGAGTCCCACATTCTCCCCCACTCCCCCGTGGGAGCGAGTCCCACATTCTCCCCCACTCCCCCCGTGGGAGCGAGTCCCACATTCTCCCCCACTCCCCATGGGAGCGAGTCCCACATTCTCCCCCACTCCCCCGTGGGAGCGAGTCCCACATTCTCCCCCACTCCCCCGTGGGAGCGAGTCCCACATTCTCCCCCGTGGGAGCGAGTCCCACATTCTCCCCCGTGGGAGCCAGTCCCACATTCTCCCCCACTCCCCATGGGAGCGAGTCCCACATTCTCCCCCACTCCCCCGTGGGAGCGAGTCCCACATTCTCCCCCGTGGGAGCGAGTCCCACATTCTCCCCCGTGGGAGCGAGTCCCACATTCTCCCCCACTCCCCCGTGGGAGCGAGTCCCACATTCTCCCCCACTCCCCCGTGGGAGCGAGTCCCACATTCTCCCCCACTCCCCCGTGGGAGCGAGTCCCACATTCTCCCCCACTCTGGGGGGAAAGAGGTTTCTCCTGGATTCCCCGATTGGGTTTCTTGATGCCTATCTGATATCGACGGCCCCCCACTGCTGAAATGGTTTCCACTGATTCACATTCAGCAGGGGGGGGGCAGTGGGAGCGTGGCCACTCATCAGAGGAGTGGGCAAGGGGCGTGCAAAAAGGCAGGAAATAATATCCAACTCACATGTTCCTCTTCCAGTTTCTTCATACGTTTCTCAGTCTTCATTTTCCCAGATCCTTTCCCGTGGAATCGATGGGACAGTTGCCTGAAAGCCTGTTCGTAACAAAGTGCTAACTGTGGGTTGCATCGTGCACAGCCCGCGACTGCACGAGGGGGCTGCCCCCTTCCCCACCCTGCAAACTCTCCTGCCCACCGGTTCAGGAGCAACCCGCTTGACTGGCACCCCGCCCGCACCCAACCGTCAACATTCGCTCGCTCCACCACCGAGTGCCAGCCGTGTGCGCCATCGACAAGATGCATCGACTCCGCAATGGTGGCACGGTGGGTTAGCGCTGCTGCCTCACGGCGCCAGGACCCCGGGTTCGATTCCCGGCTCGGGTCACTGTGCGGAGTCTGCGCGTTCTCCCCCCTCCCCTCCCCATGTCTGCGTGGGTTTCCCTCCGGGTGCTCCGGTTTCCTCCCACAGTCCGAAAGGTACATAGCCCCTTGAAAGTGGCGTCACAGGTAGACAGGGTGGTGTAGAAGCGTGATGCCTTCATCAGTTAGAGCACAGAGTACAGGAGTTGGGACGTTGTGTTACAACCATACAAGACACTGGTGCGGCCACATTTGGAGCACTGCGTACAATTCTGTTCGCCCCGCTATAGGAAGGATCTTATCTAACTGGAAAAAGTGCAACAAAAAAAAGATTTACCAGGATGTTACCGGGACTGGAAGGGACTTTTTTCCCTCTGGAGCGTAGGAGGATGAGGGATGAACTTAGAGGTTTTTTTAATTCATCCGTGGGACATGGGCGTCGCTGGCTGGGCCCAGCATTTATTGCCCATCCCTAGTTGCCCCTTGGAGGGCAGTTGAGAGTCAACCACATTGGCTGTGGCTCTGGAGTCACATGTAGGCCAGACCGGGGTAAGGACGGCAGATTTCCTTCCCTAAAGGGAACCAGATGGGTTTTTCCCCACAATGGGTCATCAGTAGATTCTCAATTCCAGATTTTTTTCCATTGAATTCAAATTCCACCGTCTGCCATGAGGGGCGTAGATAAGGTGCATAGTAATGGTCTTTTTCCCCGGGAGGCCAAAACTAGAGGGCGGAGGGTTTAGGCGGAGGAGAGGGACCCGAGGGGCAACTTTTCCCACACCCAGAGGGTGGTGCGTGTGTGGAATGAGCTGCCAGAGGGGGTGGTGGAGGCGGCGGGTACAATGACAACATTTAAAAGACATTTGGACAGGTACATGGATGGGGAAAGGTTTAGAGGGGCCCGACGCAGGCAACTGGGTCAGGAAACCTGGTCAGGATGGATGGGGAGGGCCTGTTTCTGTGCTGTCTATCTCCGAGACTCCGATTCGGCTTCCCACCTCACCTCTTTTGGAGTTAGTCTCCTTCCCGATTCGTCCACGTAATCGATCTTCACGTCCGGCCTGTAGGCCTCCTTCTCCTTAAACTCCTGCGTGAAGCCACGGTACTCCTCTCTCCTGCTGTACTTGTCATCTATCAACCTGCATCGACACAGCACAGTTAGAGGCACTGACCGCTTCACTGAGACTGACACGCACGCACGCACACACGCACACACGCACACACGCACACACGCACACACGCAGCACTATATTCTCAGCCCAAAAATATTTGGAAATAATAAGTCATTCGAGGTCGAGAGCAGCGTCCCGTATCCATCCCTTCAACTGGACCAGTCACACCCCTCCAAGAGCGGCTCAGAGGCTGGGAATCCTGCGGAGAGTAACTCACCTCCTGACTCCCCCCAAAGCCTGTCCACTGGGAATCCTGCGGAGAGTAACTCCCCCCGACTCCCCCCAAAGCCTGTCCACTGGGAATCCTGCGGAGAGTAACTCACCTCCTGACTCCCCCCAAAGCCTGTCCACTGGGAATCCTGCGGAGAGTAACTCACCTCCTCACTCCCCCCAAAGCCTGTCCACTGGGAATCCTGCGGAGAGTAACTCACCCCCTGACTCCCCACAAAGCCTGTCCACTGGGAATCCTGCGGAGAGTAACTCACCCCGACTCCCCCCAAAGCCTGTCCACTGGGAATCCTGCGGAGAGTAACTCACCTCCTGACTCCCCCCCAAAGCCTGTCCACTGGGAATCCTGCGGAGAGTAACTCACCTCCTGACTCCCCCCAAAGTCTGTCCACTGGGAATCCTGCGGAGAGTAACTCACCTCCTGACTCCCCTCCAAAGCCTGGCCACTGGGAATCCTGCGGAGAGTAACTCACCCCCTGACTCCCCCCAAAGCCTGTCCACCATCTACAAGGACACAAGTCAGGAGTGCGATGGAACACTCCCCACTTGCCTGGATGAGTGCGGCTCCCAACAACACTCGAGAAGCTCGACACCATCCAGGACAAAGCTGCCCCGCTCGATCGACACGCTAACCACAAACACTCACTCCCTCCACCACCGACGCACAGTGGCAGCAGTGTGTACCATCTACAAGATGCACTGCAGCGACTCGCCAAGGCTCCTTCGACAGCACCTTCCAAACCCACCACCTCTACCACCTAGAAGGACAAGGAGGGGGGCAGCAGACACATGGGGAACACCCCCACCTGCAAGTTCCCCCTCCGAGCCACTCACCATCCCGACTTGGAAATATATCGGCCGTTCCTTCACTGTGGCTGGGGTCAAAATCCTGGAACTCCCTCCCTAACAGCACTGTGGGTGTACCTACACCACACACGGGGTCTGACTGATGTCCAATCACAATCCTGGAACTCCCTCCCTAACAGCACTGTGGGTGTACCTACACCACACACGGGGTCTGACTGATGTCCAATCACAATCCTGGAACTCCCTCCCTAACAGCACTGTGGGTGTACCTACACCACACAGGGACTGACTGATGTCCAATCACAATCCTGGAACTCCCTCCCTAACAGCACTGTGGGTGTACCTACACCACACACGGGGACTGACTGATGTCCAATCACAATCCTGGAACTCCCTCCCTAACAGCACTGTGGGTGTACCTACACCACACACGGGGACTGACTGATGTCCAATCACAATCCTGGAACTCCCTCCCTAACAGCACTGTGGGTGTACCTACACCACTCGGGGACTGCAGCGAGTTCAAGATGGCGGCTCACCCACCACCTTCTCAAGGGGGCAATTAGGGATTGGAGGGGGGAGGGGGGGGGGGGTAAATACTGGGGCCTGACCAGCAAGGCCCAAATTTAATGAATTAATAGAACTAAATACAATGCTGTTATCCAGCCTTGCGGCCCTGCCCCCCCCCTCAACCAGCTCGAGGCACCCCTGCCAGCCTCGCACCCCCCCCCTCCCCCCACCCCCAGCCTCATGGCCCCACCCTCCCCCACCAGCCTCGCAGCCCCGCCCCCCCCACGCCAGCCTCGTGCGCCCCCCTCCCTCCCCCATCCCCTCCAGCCTCAAGGCCCCCCACCCTCCCTCGGTGGATCAGTTGCTTACATCTTGTCTTCAATAGCATAAACGGTTGAGGGAAGGGTCTTGACCGACGAACGGACCCGGGCCACTTTCTGCATCGTGGTGTCAAGAAGACCTGAAACGGGAAGAGGGCACAAAGTTACTGCGAAAATCCCCCTGGTCGCCCCACTCCTGCGCCTGTTTGGGTTACACTGAGGGAGAATTTGGCACCCTAACCAGCACGTCTTTCGGACTGTGGGAGGAAACCGGAGCACCCGGAGGAAACCCACGCAGACACGGGGAGAACGTGCAGACTCCGCACAGACAAGTGACCCAAAGCCGGGAATCGAACCCGGGTCCCTGGCGCTGTGAGGCAGCAGTGCCGGAGGAGGCCATTTGGCCCATCGGTGCAGGCTCGATGGGCCAAATGGCCGCCTCCTGCACTGTCGGGATTCTTTGTGTAACTCGGGATCGCAGTGAGTGTGAGTCTGCCGGATAGTGCCGACATCGGGCTGTACGTCTACACAACCGACTCTCTCGCTCTCCCCCGCCCTCCTCCAGCCTCCTCAGATAATTATGCAGAGAAGGGTTTGGGAGGGGTGCTCTCCCCCTGTCCATTAACCTGCCTTTGTTCCTGCAGAGATGCAACGCAGCTGCCAACCCGCAGTTCACGATGGGTTCCTCATCCAGGATGGTGGTGGAAGTGGCCAGGAACTGTGGTGGGGAAGAGAGAGAGAAAGAGGCAGTGAGACGCACAACATACAGCGGGTTGTAATGTACACAACATCTTGCAGAGCATCAAGACATCCCAAACAACTAGATTTTCAAGTTTGCTGACGACACCACCGTAGTGGGTCGGATCTCAAACAATGACGAGACAGAGTACAGGAATGAGATAGAGAATCTGGTGCGTCAACAATAATCTCTCCCTCAACGAAGGAGATTGTCATCGACTTCAGGAAGCGTAAAGGAGAACATGCCCCTGTCTACATCAACAGGGACGAAGTAGAAAGGGTCGAGAGCTTCAAGTTTCTGGGTGTCCAGATCACCAACAACCTGTCCTGGTCTCCCCCATGCCGACACTATAGTTAAGAAAGCCCCACCAACGCCTCTACTTTCTCAGAAGACTAAGGAAATTTGGCATGTCAGCTACAACTCTCACCAACTTTTACAGATGCACCATAGAAAGCATTCTTTCTGGTTGTATCACAGCTTGGTATGGGGCTCCTGCTCTGTCCAAGACCGCAAGAAACTACAAACGGTCGTGAATGTAGCCCAGTCCCATCACGCAAACCAGCCTCCCATCCATTGACTCTGTCTACACTTCCCGCTGCCTCGGGGAAAAGCAGCCGGCATAATTAAGGGCCTCCACGCACCCCGGACATTCTCTCTTCCACCTTCTTCCATCGGGAAAAAGATACAAAAAAGTCTGAGGTCACGCACCGACCGACTCAAGAACAGCTTCTTCCCTGCTGCCATCAGACTTTTGAATGGACCTACTCTGCACCAAGTTGATCTTTCTCTGCACCCTAGCTGTGACTGTAACGCTACATTCTGCACCCTCTCCTTTCCTTCTCCCCTGTGTACTCTATGAACGGTAGGCTTTGTCTGTATTGCGCGCAAGAAACAATACTTTTCACTGTATCCCAATACACATGACAATAATAAATCAAATCAACCTCACGCCTAACAGAATGCCTTTTATTCCCAAGTGTGTAATCTGGAAAAACACACAACAAAACTCCAGCACGATAAATACCGAGGTCCCCGGCTCATTTGACAACGTGGCATTGGGCATAATATATACCATGAGCCAATGTAGAGACAGAGAGCTCTCCACCTCCCTCCCTTTCCTGGCAGTGGGATCCTGCAGGTCCCCCCCCAGTGAGGAGATCAGAGCAGGGCCTCACTTAATGCCTCATCCAAGGGCAGCGTCTCTGCACGGTGCAGCTCTCCCGCAGTGCGGGGTGTCTCGGAACAGAGTCGG
Organism: Mustelus asterias; assembly: GCF_964213995.1. NCBI lineage: Eukaryota > Metazoa > Chordata > Chondrichthyes > Carcharhiniformes > Triakidae > Mustelus > Mustelus asterias. Next base: position 1,199,878 of record NW_027590145.1, read on the forward strand.
AGCTGGAGTGCTGGGAATGCAACACTTCGATTAGATCTCCGCTATGACTCTCACCAACTTTTACAGAGGCACCAGAGAAAGCATTCTTTCTGGTTGTATCACAGCTTGGTATGGGGCTCCTGCTCTGCCCAAGACCGCAAGGAACCACAAAGGGTCGTGAATGAAGCCCAGTCCCATCACGCAAACCCAGCCTCCCATCCATTGACTCTGTCTACACTTCCCGCTGCCTCGGGGAAAAGCAGCCGGCATAATTAAGGACCCCACGCACCCCGGACATTCTCTCTTCCACCTTCTTCCGTCGGGAGAAAGATACAAAAGTCTGAGGTCACGTACCGACCGACTCAAGAACAGCTTCTTCCCTGCTGCTGTCAGACTTTTGAATGGACCTACCTCGCATTAAGTTGATCTTTCTCTACACCCGAGCTATGACTGTAACACTACATCCTGCACCCTCTCCTTTCCGTCTCTATGAACGGTATGCTTTGTCTGCAGAGCGCGCAAGAAACAATACTTTTCACTGTATCCCAGTGCATGTGACAATAATGAATCAAATCAAAGGGTCTGGGTGGTAGTGGTAAGCCTGGAGATGTCAAGGACGTACAGACAACCCCCGTACGGGGTAGAAATAAGAAATAATTGGTCTTTGCTCCTCTTACCTCTGGCTGCTTCTTCTCCTCATCCAGATTCACCGTGCTCCAGCCCACTGTCTCATCGCGATCCATCTCCATCTCATCATCCGACAATTCCTTATTGTCCACCTCAAAGTCCTGTAGGAGGGAGGGGGAATAACAGGAACTTCAGCATCTGTCCGAGACGCCAACCCCTCACCACCGCGTTTCCTATAACTCTATTAAGTGTGTATGAAATATATTTAATCTTTTTCGTGGGGTCGCAGTAAGGGAACAAGTTCGATTTCAATCTCGCCATCCACCGAGATGAAATCATAGAATCCCGACGGTGCAGAAGGAGGCCATTCGGCCCATCGAGCCTGCACAGAAAACAATCCCACCCAGGCCCTATCCCCATAACCCCACACATTTACCCTAGCTAGTCCCCCCGACACTAAGGGGCAATTTAGCATGGCCAATCCACCCAACCTGCACATCTTTGGACACTAAGGGACAATTTAGCATGGCCAATCCACTGAACACACACATCTTTGGACACTAAGGGGCATTTAGCATGGTCAATCCACCTAACCTGCACATCTTTGGATATTAAAGGGCAATTTATCATGGCCAATCCACCTAACCTGCACATCTTTGGACACTAAGGGGCAATTTAGTATGGCCAATCCACCTAACCTGCACATCTTTGGATATTAAAGGGCAATTTATCATGGCCAATCCACCGAACACACACATCTTTGGACACTAAGGGGCATTTAGCATGGCCAATCCACCGAACACACACATCTTTGGACACTAAGGGGCAATTTAACACGGCCAATCCACCTAACCTGCACATCTTTGGACACTAAGGGGCAATTTAACACGGCCAATCCACCTAACCTGCACATCTTTGGACACTAAGGGGCAATTTAGCATGGCCAATCCCCCTAACCTACACATCTTGGAACACTAAGGGGCAATTTAGCATGGCCAATCCACCTAACCTACACATCTTTGGACACTAAGGGGCAATTTAACACGGCCAATCCACCTAACCTGCACATCTTTGGACACTAAGGGGCAATTTAGCATGGCCAATCCCCCTAACCTACACATCTTGGAACACTAAGGGGCAATTTAGCATAGCCAATCCACCTAACCCGCACATCTTTCGGATTGTGGGAGGAAACCGGAGCACCCGGAGGAAACCCACGCAGACATGGGGGGAATGTGCAGACTCCGCACAGACAGTGACCCGAGCCGGGAATCGAACCCGGGTCCCTGGCGCTGTGAGGCAGCAGTGCTAACCCACAGTGCCACCCTGCCGGGAATCGAACCCGGGGTCCCTGGCGCTGTGAGGCAGCAGTGCTAACCCACTGTGCCACCCTGCCGGGAATCGAACCCGGGGTCCCTGGCGCTGTGAGGCAGCAGTGCTAACCCACTGTGCCACCCTGCCGGGAATCGAACCCGGGTCCCTGGCGCTGTGAGGCAGCAGTGCTAACCCGGGTCCCTGGCGCTGTGAGGCAGCAGTGCTAACCCGGGTCCCTGGCGCTGTGAGGCAGCAGCGCTAGCCCAGGTCCCTGGTGCTGTGAGGCAGCGGTGCTAACCCGGGTCCCTGGCGCTGTGAGGCAGCAGTGCTAACCCGGGTCCCTGGCGCTGTGAGGCAGCAGTGCTAACCCGGGTCCCTGGCGCTGTGAGGCAGCAGTGCTAACCCGGGTCCCTGGCGCTGTGAGGCAGCAGCGCTAACCCGGGTCCCTGGCGCTGTGAGGCAGCAGTGCTAACCCGGGTCCCTGGCGCTGTGAGGCAGCAGTGCTAACCCACTGTGCCACCCACTCAGGAGCCTTGGTTGCCCTCTGCTGTCCCCATCACACTCACCAGCAGCTCCTCCTGCTCTTCCCGGTTCCCAGCCAGCCCGTAGGTTGGGATTTCCCCCAGCGTCCGGCAGAATTCCGACGTCGCGTTGAAGACGATCAGCCCCTTCCTCTCCAGCTCGTCCGCGTCCTCATCCTTACGTTCGGACTTCAGCTTCTTCGCGATGTCCACAACCTGCCGGAGGAGAAGGTTATCGAGGATTGCAACAGGATCTTGATCAATGGGGCCAGTGGGCCGACGAATGGCGGATGGAGTCTAGAATAGAATCCCTACAGTACAGAAGGAGGCCATTCGGCCCATCAAGATTGTACTGACCACAATTCCACCCAGGCCTCACACATTTACCCTCTAATCCCCCTGACACTAAGGGGCAATTTAGCACGGCCAATCCACCTAACCTGCACATCTTTGGACACTAAGGGACAATTTAGCATGGCCAATCCCCCTAACCTGCACATCTTTGGTGAGGGAGGAAAAGCTCGCAGACATGGGGAGAACGTGCAGACCCCACACAGACAGTGACCCAAGCCGGCAATCGAACCCAGGTCCCTGGCGCTGTGAGGCAGCAGCGCTAACCACTGTGCCGCCCTAGTTTAATTCAATTTGGATAAATGCGAGGTGATGCCTTGTCTTAAAAACATTCAATGAGGTAGCCTCAACTGCTTCACTGGGCAGGGAATTCCACAGATTCACAACCCTTTGGGTGAAGAAGTTCCTCCTCAACTCAGTCCTAAATCTGCTCCCCCTTATTTTGAGGCCATGCCCCCTAGTTCTAGTTTCACCCGCCAGTGGAAACAACCTCCCTGCTTCTATCTTATCTATTCCCTTCATAATCTTATATGTTTCTATAAGATCCCCCCCTCATTCTTCTGAATTCCATTGAGTATAGCCCCAGTCTACTCAGTCTCTCCTCATAAGCCAACCCTCTCAACTCCGGAATCAGCCTAGTGAATCTCCTCTGCACCCCCTCCAGTGCCAGTATATCCTTTCTCAAGTAAGGAGACCAAAACTGTACACAGTACTCCAGGTGTGGCCTCACCAGCACCTTATACAGCTGCAACATAACCTCGCTGTTTTTAAACTCCATCCCTCTCGCAATGAAGGACAAAGTTCCATTTGCCTTCTTAATTACCTGCTGCACCTGCAAACCAACTCCTCGAGATTCCTGCACAAGGACGCCCGGGTCCCTCTGCACAGCAGCATGCTGCAATTTTTTACCATTTAAATAATAGTCCATTTTGCTGTTATTCCGACCAAAATGGATGACCTCACATTTACCAACATTGTACTCCATCTGCCAGACCCTCGCCCACTCACTTAGACTATCTATATCCCTTTGCAGACTTTCAGCGTCCTCTGCACACTGTGTGTTCAATCCCAGGGTCTGTCTAGAGTCCTGTGTGGGTGCAGCCTGCAGGGGTGCTACTGCCTCCTGCCCAAAACCTACAGGCACCCCGGCAGATGGTAGATGCTCGGGGATGGGATCACGGCTTCATTAGGCGTCAAGTCGATTTGGCTGCTGGTAGACTGTCGACCCCCAGCACCTCCCCCTGCTCACCCAGCACTCCCTCTCGCCCCCGGTGACCCCAGCCTCACCTTGTCAGCCGCCTGCTTGTGCTGTTGTCTGAGCCGCCTCTGCTTCTCCAGCTGTTTCTGCAGCTCCATTTCAGCTTCATCCTCCTCAATAGCCACTGGAGAGTCAGGAGCCCGGGCTTCATCTGAGGGTGGGGGTGGAGAGAGAGAGAGAGAGAAAATACACCAGGTCAGGGTGGTCACACCGGGCTGCGTCGCCAACCCCACCACCCCCTCGGCTTTGAAACACTTCCGGTCCGGAAAGGTGCTATAGAAATGAAAGTGTTGGCTACTTTTGCCCCGATTCGACCTGTATGAATCCCGTGCTGTCTACGGCACCAACTGACAGCTCCCCTTCACCCCTGCTCAACCCGAAGACACCTTTCAAAGCCAGTCCCCAGCCTCCAGAACCTGCGCCAGAGACACGGCTGTGCCAGAACATCGATCTTGCACGAGGTGAGCGAGTCAATGGGCCAATGAGTGTCCCAGTCAGTCAATGGGCCAATGAGTGTCCCAGCCAGTCAATGGGCCAATGAGTGTCCCAGCCAGTCAATGGGCCAATGTGTGTCCCAGCCAGTCAATGGGCCAATGAGTGTCCCAGCCAGTCAATGGGCCAATGAGTGTCCCAGTCAGTCAATGGGCCAATGAGTGTCCCAGCCAGTCAATGGGCCAATGAGTGTCCCAGCCAGTCAATGGGCCAATGAGTGTCCCAGCCAGTCAATGGGCCAATGAGTGTCCCAGCCAGTCAATGAGCCAATGAGTGTCCCAGCCAGTCAATGGGCCAATGAGTGTCCCAGCCAGTCAATGGGCCAATGAGTGTCCCAGTCAGTCAATGGGCCAATGAGTGTCCCAGTCAGTCAATGGGCCAATGAGTGTCCCAGTCAGCCAATGGGCCAATGAGTGTCCCAGTCAGTCAATGGGCCAATGAGTGTCCCAGTCAGTCAATGGGCCAATGAGTGTCCCAGTCAGTCAATGGGCCAATGAGTGTCCCAGTCAGTCAATGGGCCAATGAGTGTCCCAGTCAGTCAATGGACCAATGAGTGTCCCAGTCTGCCAGTGTTCGAGCGTGTCAGCGGGCCAATGAGTGTTCCAGTTTCCCAGTGAGTCAATGCGCCAATGAGTTGTCCCAGTGTTCGAGTGAGTCAGTGGACCAATGAGTTGTCCCAGTGTGTCAGTGGACCAATGAGTGTCCCAGTGTTCCAGTGAGTCAGTGGACCAATGAGTGTCCCAGTGTTCCAGTGAGTCAATGCGCCAATGAATGCCCCAGTGTTCCAGTGAGTCAATGCGCCAATGAGTGTCCCAGTGTTCCAGTGAGTCAGTGGACCAATGAGTGTCCCAGTGTTCGAGTGAGTCAATGCGCCAATGAATGCCCCAGTGTGCCAGTGTTCGAGTGTGTCAGCGGGCCAATGAGCGTCCCAGTGTTCCAGTGATTCAGTGGGCAGTGAGTGTCCCAGTGTTCCAGCGAGTCAGTGGGTGTGAGTGTCCCAGTGTTCCAGCGAGTCAGTGCGCCAATGAGTGTCCCAGCGAGTCAGTGGGCAGTGAGTGTCCCAGTGTTCCAGCGAGTCAGTGGGTGTGAGTGTCCCAGTGTTCCAGCGAGTCAGTGCGCCAATGAGTGTCCCAGCGAGTCAGTGGGCCCCTCAGCGGGCTAATGGAACGTTGGCCCTTATTTCAGCGGGGTTGGAGTATGAGAATCAGGACGTCTTGCTTACACCACAAGGTACTGGCGAGACCACATGTGGAGCACGGTGAGCAGTTTAGGTCCCCTTATTTAAAGAAAGACATGATTGAATTGGAGGCAGTTCGGTGAATATTCACTAGATGATCCCCGGTATGGAGGGATTGTCTTATGGAGGGAAGGTTGAACAGATTGGGACTCATTGGAATTTAGAAGAATGGGAGGGGATCTCATTGTAACATACAGGATTCTTAAGGGGCTCGACAGGGTAAATGCTGAGAGGATGTTTCCCCCTCGTGGGGAGAGTTTTGGACCAGAGGGAATAGTCTCAGAATAAAGGGGCGCCAATTTAATACTGAGATGAGGAGGAATTTCTTCTTGCAGAGGGTGGAGTCTTTGGAACTCCTTGCTGCAGAGAGCTGTGGGGGCAGAGTCCTTGCTTGATTTGATTTATTATTGTCATGTCAAGTGTATTAGTATACACTGGGGCGACACGGTGGTACAATGGTTAGCACTGCTGCCTCACAGCGCCTAGGACCCGGGTTCAATTCCCGGCTTGGGTCACTGTCTGTGCGGAGTTTGCACGTTCTCCCCGTGTCTGCATGGGTTTCCTCCGGGTGCTCCGGTTTCCTCCCACAGTCTGAAAGACGTGCTGGTTAGGGTGCATCGACCCGAACAGGCGCCGGAGTGTGGCGACGAGGGGAATTTCACAGTAACTCCATTGCAGTGTTAATGTGAGCCTCACTTGTGACTAATGAATAAACTTTACTTTAGTATGCAGTGAAAAGTATTGTTTCTTGCGTGCTGTACAAAGCATACTGTTCATAGAGAAGGAAAGGAGAGGGTGCAGAATGTAGTGTTACAGTCATAGCTAGGGTGTAGAGAAAGATCAACTTAATGCGAGGTAGGTCCATTCGAAAGTCTGACAGCAGCAGGGAAGAAGCTGTTCTTGAGTCGGTCGGTGCGTGACCTCAGACTTTTGTATCTTTTTCCCGATGGAAGAAGGTGGAAGAGAGAATGTCCGGGGTGCGTGGGGGTCCTTGATTATGCCGGCTGCTTTTCCCGAGGCAGCGGGAAGTGTAGACAGAGTCAATGGATGGGTGTGTATATTTAAGGTTGAGATGGGTCGATTTTTGATCAGTTCGGGAATCGAGGGTTGTGGGTAAAGGATAGGAAAGTGGACGCGAGGCATGTCGGATCAGCCACGACTCTGTGGAATGGCGGAGCAGGCCCGAGGGGCTGAATGGCCTACTCCTGTTCCTATGTCTTGTGGTCTTAGAAACAGGGAGCAGTTGAGGGGGGGGGAGATTCGGAAACAAAAGATGAGAACTTTCAAACACGTGGTGCTGGACTGGGAGTAGGATGTGGGTCAGTGAGCACAATGAGGGTGACAGGGGAACGGGAGATGGGAGGGCACCCAGGGGTGGGCAGCAGAGTTTCAGATAAAGTTTAAGTGTTGCAAGTAGGCTTACATTATTGCTGCAATGAAGGTATTGTGAAAATCCCCCCAGTCGCCACACTGCGGCGCCTGCTGGGGGACACTGAGGGAGAATTTAGCACCTAACCAGCACATCATTGGACACTAAGGGGAAATTTAGCATGGCCAATCCACCTAACCTGCACATCTTTGGACACGAAGGGGCAATTTAGCATGGCCAATCCACCTAACCTGCACATCTTTGGACACTAAGGGGCAATTTAGCATGGCCAATCCACCTAACCCACACATCTTTGGACACTAAGGGGCAATTTAGCATGGCCAATCCACCTAACCCACGCATCTTTGGATACTAAGGGGCAATTTACCATGGCCAATCCACCTAACCCACGCATCTTTGGATACTAAGGGGCAATTTACCACGGCCAATCCACCTAACCCACACATTTTTGGACACTAAGGGGCAATTTAGCATGGCCAATCCAGCTAACCCACACATCTTTGGATACTAAGGGGCAATTTAGCATGGCCAATCCACCTAACCCGCACATCTTTGGACACCAAGGGACAATGTAGCATGGCCAATCCACCTAACCCACACATCTTTGGACGGTGGGAGGAAACCGGAGCACCCGGAGGAAATCCACGCAGACACGGGGGAGAACGTGCAGACTCCGCACAGACAGTGACCCGAGGCCGGGAATCGAACCCAGGATGGGTGGTTAGTGACCTTTAGGGAAGGAAATCTGCCATCGTTTACTCGATCTGGCCTGTTGTAGGGTTAATTTGGTTAATAAACACGTAACCATAGATCTAGGAACACTAACACAACACTAACTTAAGAACAAATGATCTTAAACTATGGGTACGTAAGCCAGCCAGGGCTGTTGCCATAGAAGACAGCTCTGTACGATTAACAAATACTTCTCATTTAGAACATTTATTTTGAATTTACAAGATGCACGTGTTTTGCTTTTGGTTACGTTTTGTGAAACTTCAGTCAGTGACACAATACAGCAAGGCCCTGGCAGGAGAGGGAAGCAATAATAGGTCCCCTGAATTGCAGTAATGCTGTCAGCAGTGGTCGGGAACAAGATGGCTACCAATGCGAGCCTTATGAATAGGGTCATACAACTCCGAGAGGTAATGCAGGTGACGAGCAGACAAAGAATTTCTCAGGGTCAGACGAGAATCACGTGGATTCAATTCGGTGGGAATCATCTCATTGTCCAGCGTGCCGTATTTGCTGGGCAACAGAAGGGAGGTAACATTCGTGTATAATGACAAATGAAATCCCATGAGGTCCGGATGTGTGTTGTTTTTGGCTGGAGTTAGGTAGGTGGCACGGTGGTTAGCACTGCTGCCTCACAGCGCCAGGGACCTGGGTTCGATTCCCGGCTCGGGTCACTGTCTGTGTGGAGTTGGCATGTTCTCCCTGTGTCTGCGTGGGTTTCCTCCGGGTGCTCCGGTTTCCTCCCACAGTCCGAAAGACATGCTGGTTAGATGCTAAATTCTCCCTCAGTGTAACCGGACAGGCGCCAGAGTGTGGGCGACCGGGGCGTTTTCACAGTAACTTCATTGCGGTGTTAATGTAAGCCTTACTTGTGACTAATAAATAAACTTTAACTTGAATGACAGGATGATTATTGACTGGTTTGTATTAATGTTACTGGTTAGCGCCCACCGGAAAGGTGGGCAAATGATTTTGGGAATGTATGATTGCCTTCACAGCGGCATTCTACTTCAGACTGATATCCGGCTGCCCGCATTCTTTAGCCCGAATGCAGGGCTTCCTCGTGTCATTCTCCCATTCGATCGTTTGGTTAAATAAAGTCACGCCTCCAACATCAGCGCACTGCATTTTGCTTAAGTCTGTTTTGGTAGGACTAATTTAAATGTGGATTACAGGGTCAAAGGTAGGGTTCTGAAGACTGTGGAGGAACAGAGAGATCTTGGGGTTCATATCCACAGATCTCTAAAGGTCGCCACTCAAGTGGATAGAGCTGTGAAGAAGGCCTATAGTGTGTTAGCTTTTATTAACAGGGGGTTGGAATTTAAGAGCCGTGGGGTTATGCTGCAACTGTACAGGACCTTGGTGAGACCACATTTGGAATAGTGTGTGCAGTTCTGGTCACCTCACTGTAAGAAGGATGTGGAAGCGCTGGAAGGAGTGCAGAGGAGATTTACCAGGATGTTGCCTGGTTTGGAGGGTAGGTCTTATGAGGAAAGGTTGAGGGAGCTAGGGCTGTTCTCTCTGGAGCGGAGGAGGCTGAGGGGAGACTTAATAGAGGTTTATAAAATGATGAAGGGGATAGATAGAGTGAACGTTCAAAGACTATTTCCTCGGGTGGATGGAGCTATTACAAGGGGGCATAACTATAGGGTTCATGGTGGGAGATACAGGAAGGATATCAGAGGTAGGTTCTTTACGCAGAGAGTGGTTGGGGTGTGGAATGGACTGCCTGCAGTGATAGTGGAGTCGGACACTTTCGGAACATTTAAGCGGTTATTGGATAGGCACATGGAGCACACCAGGATGGTAGGGAGTGGGATAGCTTGATCTTGGTTTGGGACAAAGCTCGGCACAACATCGTGGGCCGAAGGGCCTGTTCTGTGCTGTACTGTTCTATGTTCAAACACATAGCCACGAGAGGAAACCCCCCATCTTTGTGGCCAACCCAACCGGGACGCCCTCCCGGACATACCGTCACTGATGTCCATGTTTTCCACGCGCACGTCATCGGACGCGGTTTGTATCTCTGGAGCTGCGGCCTCGGCTCGTTCTGCGTCACCCTCGGCCTCCGTCCTGGTCTCATTGTTAAGCTTCCAGCCCCGGCCACGATCTCTGTCAAAGGTGGGCACACCAGAATGAGTATCTCGCGCGTCTCGAGTGGGGCGGGCGCCTCCATAACAGCATTTTCTCCATAACTTAATAATAATTCCGCATTCCGAAACAAATAATTTCACGGGGCGTGGGTGTCGCTGGCATTTATCCCCCAGCATTTCTCCCCCATCCCCAATTGTCCCCTTCAGAAGACGGTGGGTGAGCCGCCATCTTGAACCCGCTGCAGTCCCCGTGTGTGGTGCAGGTACACCCACAGTGCTGTTAGGGAGGGAGTTCCAGGATTGTGATTGGACATCAGTCAGTCCCCCGTGTGTGGTGTAGGTACACCCACAGTGCTGTTAGGGAGTTCCAGGATTGTGATTGGACATCAGTCAGTTCCCGTGTGTGGTGTAGGTACACCCACAGCGCTGTTAGGGAGTTCCAGGATTGTGATTGGACATCAGTCAGTCCCCGTGTGTGGTGTAGGTACACCCACAGTGCTGTTAGGGAGGGAGTTCCAGGATTGTGATTGGACATCAGTCAGTCGTGTGTGGTGTAGGTCCACCCGCAGTGCTGTTAGGGAGGGAGTTCCAGGATTGTGATTGGACATCAGTCAGTCCCCGTGTGGTGTAGGTACACCCACAGTGCTGTTAGGGAGGGAGTTCCAGGATTGTGATTGGACATCAGTCAGTCCCCCGTGTGTGGTGTAGGTACACCCACAGTGCAGTTAGGGAGGGAGTTCCAGGATTGTGATTGGACATCAGTCAGTCCCTGCGTGTGGTGTAGGTACACCCACAGTGCAGTTAGGGAGGGAGTTCCAGGATTGTGATTGGACATCAGTCAATCCCCATGTGGTGTAGGTACACCCACAGTGCTGTTAGGGAGGGAGTTCCAGGATTGTGATTGGACATCAGTCAGTCCCCGTGTGTGGTGTAGGTACACCCACAGTGCTGTTAGGGAGGGAGTTCCAGGATTGCGATTGGACATCAGTCAGTCCCCGTGTGGTGTAGGTACACCCACAGTGCTGTTAGGGAGGGAGTTCCAGGATTGTGATTGGACATCAGTCAGTCCCCGTGTGTGGTGTAGGTACACCCACAGTGCTGTTAGGGAGGGAGTTCCAGGATTGTGATTGGACATCAGTCAGTCCCCCGTGTGTGGTGTAGGTACACCCACAGTGCTGTTAGGGAGGGAGTTCCAGGATTGTGATTGGACATCAGTCAGTCCCCCGTGTGTGGTGTAGGTACACCCACAGTGCTGTTAGGGAGGGAGTTCCAGGATTTTGACCCCAGCCACAGTGAAGGAACGGCCGATATATTTCCAAGTCGGGATGGTGAGTGGCTCGGAGGGGGGAACTTGCAGGTGGTGGGTGTTCCCCATGTGTCTGCTGCCCCCCCCCCCCCCTTGTCCTTCTCGCTGGTCGAGGCGGCGGGTTTGGAAGGTGCTGTCGAAGGATTCAATGTTTAGCCACAGTGAGGGTGACCGTGACAACCATCACCGATAGTCGGAAAAACCCATCTGGTTCACTAATGTCCTTTCGGGAAGGAAATCTGCCGTCCTTACCCCGGTCTGGCCTACATGCGACTCCAGAGCCACAGCAATGTGGTCGACTCTCAACCGCTCCCCCCCCCCCTCTGAAATGGGCCGAGCGAGACACTCAGTTCATGGGGCAATCAGGGGCGGGCAACGGAATGGCGGGCTTGTCAGCGACGGCACCCCCCCCACCCCCACGAAAAGATAAAACTGCACAGCAGTCAGGGCGCAACTCGCCTGGATCCGTAGTCCGAGACTGTGCTCTCGTGCCCTTGGGTGAGAAGGTCGTCTGCTGTTGATGAGGTTTCCTTCTTCCGGATCTTCTTCACTCTCCTTTTGGTTTTCTTAAACGTGACCTGGGAGCGAGAGAGAGAGAGGGGTTAGCAGTGTGGCCAGACCCAGAGCATGGTGATACAGCATTCATTCCACCTCAGGGCCCCTCCCGCCGGCCTCACCATCTCCTCCTCGGTGTAGAACTCAGTTGCCAGCTTCATCTGCGGCATGTCCAGGGTCTGCGCCTGGCTCCGCAGGGTCTCCCGGATCTGCTGCAGCTCCCGCTCCCACGAGCCATCGGCCGTCCCGCCAGCCTCCAGCCTGAAAGACTTCTTCTTCTCACCGTCAATCTCCTCGTCGTACTTGGAGAGGATCGACTTGGCCATGCACTTGGAAAGAGGAGCAGAGCGAGAAACGGTCAGAGGCCGATCGAACCCTCGGTGCGATGCTTTCCCATCAGTCCCTGGCTGATTCACCCCCCCTCTCTCCCCCCATCGCTGGGGTCACTGGACAGTGATCAGGAGCAGGAACCCTGGGGTCCCATCAGTCCCTGGCTGATTTCCCCTCTCTCTCTCTAACCCAGGGATCACTGGACAGTGATCAGGAGCAGGAACCCTGGCTGATTTCCCCTCTCTCTCTCTAACCCTGGGATCACTGGACAGAGATCAGGAGCAGGAACCCTGGCTGATTTCCCCTCTCTCTCTCTAACCCTGGGATCACTGGACAGAGATCAGGAGCAGGAACCCTGGCTGATTTCCCCTCTCTCTCTCTAACCCTGGGGTCACTGGACAGTGATCAGGAGCAGGAACCCTGGCTGATTTCCCCTCTCTCTCTCTCTAACCCTGGGGTCACTGGACAGGGATCAGGAGCAGGAACCCTGGCTGATTTCCCCCTCTCTGTCTAACCCAGGGATCACTGGACAGTGATCAGGAGCAGGAACCCTGGCTGATTTCCCCTCTCTCTCTCTCTAACCCTGGGGTCACTGGACAGGGATCAGGAGCAGGAACCCTGGCTGATTTCCCCCTCTCTGTCTAACCCAGGGATCACTGGACAGTGATCAGGAACCCTGGCTGATTTCCCCTCTCTCTCTAACCCTGGGATCACTGGACAGTGATCAGGGACCCTGGCTGATTTCCCCTCTCTCTCTCTAACCCTGGGGTTACTGGACAGTGATCAGGAGCAGGAACCCTGGCTGATTTCCCCTCTCTCTCTAACCCTGGGATCACTGGACAGTGATCAGGAGCAGGAACCCTGGCTGATTTCCCCTCTCTCTCTCTAACCCAGGGATCACTGGACAGTGATCAGGAGCAGGAACCCTGGCTGATTTCCCCCCTCTCTCTCTAACCCTGGGATCACTGGACAGTGATCAGGGACCCTGGCTGATTTCCCCTCTCTCTCTCTAACCCTGGGGTTACTGGACAGTGATCAGGAGCAGGAACCCTGGCTGATTTCCCCTCTCTCTCTAATCCTGGGATCACTGGACAGTGATCAGGAGCAGGAACCCTGGTTGATTTCCCCTCTCTCTCTAATCCTGGGGTCACTGGACAGAGATCAGGAACCCTGGCTGATTTCCCCTCTCTCTCTCTCTAACCCTGGGGTCACTGGACAGGGATCAGGAGCAGGAACCCTGGCTGATTTCCCCCTCTCTGTCTAACCCAGGGATCACTGGACAGTGATCAGGAACCCTGGCTGATTTCCCCTCTCTCTCTAACCCTGGGATCACTGGACAGTGATCAGGGACCCTGGCTGATTTCCCCCCTCTCTCTCTAACCCAGGGATCACTGGACAGTGATCAGGAGCAGGAACCCTGGCTGATTTCCCCCCTCTCTCTAACCCTGGGGTCACTGGACAGTGATCAGGAACCCTGGCTGATTTCCCCCCTCTCTCTCTCTAACCCTGGGGTCACTGGACAGGGATCAGGAGCAGGAACCCTGGCTGATTTCCCCCTCTCTGTCTAACCCAGGGATCACTGGCAGAGATCAGGGACCCTGGCAGATTTCCCCTCTCTCTCTCTAACCCTGGGGTTACTGGACAGTGATCAGGAGCAGGAACCCTGGCTGATTTCCCCTCTCTCTCTAACCCTGGGATCACTGGACAGTGATCAGGAGCAGGAACCCTGGCTGATTTCCCCTCTCTCTCTAATCCTGGGATCACTGGACAGTGATCAGGAACCCTGGCTGATTTCCCCTCTCTCTCTAATCCTGGGATCACTGGACAGTGATCAGGAACCCTGGCTGATTTCCCCCTCTCTGTCTAACCCAGGGATCACTGGACAGTGATCAGGAACCCTGGCTGATTTCCCCCCTCTCTCTAATCCTGGGGTCACTGGACAGTGATCAGGAACCCTGGCTGATTTCCCCTCTCTCTCTCTAACCCTGGGGTCACTGGACAGTGATCAGGAGCAGGAACCCTGGCTGATTTCCCCTCTCTCTCTCTAACCCTGGGGTCACTGGACAGTGATCAGGAACCCTGGCTGATTTCCCCTCTCTCTCTCTAACCCTGGGGTTACTGGACAGTGATCAGGAGCAGGAACCCTGGCTGATTTCCCCTCTCTCTCTAATCCTGGGATCACTGGACAGTGATCAGGAGCAGGAACCCTGGTTGATTTCCCCTCTCTCTCTAATCCTGGGGTCACTGGACAGAGATCAGGAACCCTGGCTGATTTCCCCTCTCTCTCTCTCTAACCCTGGGGTCACTGGACAGGGATCAGGAGCAGGAACCCTGGCTGATTTCCCCCTCTCTGTCTAACCCAGGGATCACTGGACAGTGATCAGGAACCCTGGCTGATTTCCCCTCTCTCTCTAACCCTGGGATCACTGGACAGTGATCAGGGACCCTGGCTGATTTCCCCCCTCTCTCTCTAACCCAGGGATCACTGGACAGTGATCAGGAGCAGGAACCCTGGCTGATTTCCCCCCTCTCTCTAACCCTGGGGTCACTGGACAGTGATCAGGAACCCTGGCTGATTTCCCCCCTCTCTCTCTCTAACCCTGGGGTCACTGGACAGGGATCAGGAGCAGGAACCCTGGCTGATTTCCCCCTCTCTGTCTAACCCAGGGATCACTGGCAGAGATCAGGGACCCTGGCAGATTTCCCCTCTCTCTCTCTAACCCTGGGGTTACTGGACAGTGATCAGGAGCAGGAACCCTGGCTGATTTCCCCTCTCTCTCTAACCCTGGGATCACTGGACAGTGATCAGGAGCAGGAACCCTGGCTGATTTCCCCTCTCTCTCTAATCCTGGGATCACTGGACAGTGATCAGGAACCCTGGCTGATTTCCCCCTCTCTGTCTAACCCAGGGATCACTGGACAGTGATCAGGAACCCTGGCTGATTTCCCCCCTCTCTCTAATCCTGGGGTCACTGGACAGTGATCAGGAACCCTGGCTGATTTCCCCTCTCTCTCTCTAACCCTGGGGTCACTGGACAGTGATCAGGAGCAGGAACCCTGGCTGATTTCCCCTCTCTCTCTCTAACCCTGGGGTCACTGGACAGTGATCAGGAACCCTGGCTGATTTCCCCTCTCTCTCTCTAACCCTGGGATCACTGGACAGTGATCAGGAGCAGGAACCCTGGCTGATTTCCCCTCTCTCTCTAATCCTGGGGTCACTGGACAGTGATCAGGAGCAGGAACCCTGGCTGATTTCCCCTCTCTCTCTAACCCTGGGGTCACTGGACAGTGATCAGGAACCCTGGCTGATTTCCCCTCTCTCTCTAACCCAGGGATCACTGGACAGTGATCAGGAACCCTGGCTGATTTCCCCCTCTCTGTCTAACCCAGGGATCACTGGACAGTGATCAGGAACCCTGGCTGATTTCCCCTCTCTCTCTAACCCTGGGGTCACTGGACAGTGATCAGGAGCAGGAACCCTGGCTGATTTCCCCTCTCTCTCTCTAACCCTGGGGTCACTGGACAGTGATCAGGGACCCTGGCTGATTTCCCCTCTCTCTCTCTAACCCAGGGATCACTGGACAGTGATCAGGAGCAGGAACCCTGGCTGATTTCCCCTCTCTCTCTCTAACCCTGGGGTCACTGGACAGAGATCAGGAGCAGGAACCCTGGCTGATTTCCCCTCTCTCTCTAATCCTGGGGTCACTGGACAGTGATCAGGAACCCTGGCTGATTTCCCCTCTCTCTCTCGAACCCTGGGGTCACTGGACAGTGATCAGGAACCCTGGCTGATTTCCCCTCTCTCTCTCTAACCCAGGGATCACTGGACAGAGATCAGGAACCCTGGCTGATTTCCCCTCTCTCTCTCTAACCCTGGGGTCACTGGACAGTGATCAGGAACCCTGGCTGATTTCCCCTCTCTCTCTAACCCTGGGGTCTCTGGACAGTGATCAGGAGCAGGAACCCTGGCTGATTTCCCCTCTCTCTCTAACCCTGGGATCACTGGACAGGGATCAGGAGCAGGAACCCTGGCTGATTCTCAGCTCTGCGCAGTCAGTTAAACTCGGCGAACTGCCGGACGTGCAGATGGTGGGACATCGGTCTGGATGAGGGGGTGGGAGCCTCACCAACACCCCTCGCCACCGCCTCACGCTGCAGCGCCGTCCCGGGCGAGGGAGCGACAAGGGGCAGGTGTCGGGGTCTCACCACGGCCATGTCGTCGATACTCTCCTCCTCCTCATAGGGCTTGTAGTCAGGCTTCTTCTTCTTCTGCTCCACGTTCTTGGTGGCTCGTTCCTTGTCCAAGATGTTGACGTTGACAAGGACGTCATCTTCCTCATCCAGGACCCCTGGGAGGGAGCAGGGAGGGAGGGGGGGGGGTAAGTGACACAACGTTACACGGTACAGCATCATCTCTCAACCCGGTCCTCCGAGAGGGAGCGGGGCGGGGGGGGGGGGGGGGGGGGGGGTAAGTGACACAGTACCATCTCTCAACCCGGTCCTCCCAGCGAGAGCTCGTCCCTCAGCGCCAGTGTTCCTACTACCCCTCTCGGAAACAACCCTTCTCCCCCCTCCCCTCCTCCGCCCCAACAGTGTAAATCACCCCACACACACCTCCCTCTGTCCAAAACCTGCAGATTCTGCCCTGCCTGCTGTGCGATTTCTGTCCTGACAAATTTTTAAAGTTTATTTATTAGTCACAAGGCTGACATTCACACGGCAATGAAGTTACTGTGAAAATCCCCGAGTTGCCACACTTATGCACCTGTTCGGGTTACACTGAGGGAGAATTTAGCACGGCCAATCCCCCTAACCTGCACATCTTTGGACACTAAGGGGCAATTTAGCACGGCCAATCCCCCTAACCTGCACATCTTTGGACACTAAGGGGCAATTTAGCATGGCCAATCCACCTAACCTGCACATCTTTGGACACTAAGGGGCAATTTAGCACGGCCAATCCACCCAACCTGCACATCTTTGGACACTAAGGGGCAATTTAGCATGGCCAATCCACCTAACCCGCACAGCTTTGGACACTAAGAGGCAATTTAGCACGGCCAATCCCCCTAACCTGCACATCTTTGGACACTAAGGGGCAATTTAGCATGGCCAATCCACCCAACCTGCACATCTTTGGACACTAAGAGGCAATTTAGCACGGCCAATCCACCTAACCCGCACATCTTTGGACACTAAGGGGCAATTTAGCACGGCCAATCCCCCTAACCTGCACATCTTTGGACACTAAGGGGCAATTTAGCACGGCCAATCCCCCTAACCTGCACATCTTTGGACACTAAGGGGCAATTTAGCACGGCCAATCCCCCTAACCTGCACATCTTTGGACACTAAGGGGCAATTTAGCACGGCCAATCCCCCTAACCTGCACATCCTTCGGACTGTGGGAGGAAACCGGAGCACCCGGAGGAAACCCACGCAGACACGGGGAGAACGTGCAGACTCCACACAGACAGTGACCCGAGGCCGGAATTGAACCTGGGTCCCTGGCGCTGTGAGGCAGCAGTGCGAACACACTGTGCCACTCATATGGCATGACCCCCCATTTAAAGACTAAAATCATACCTCTCTCCAAATTCGTCAAAATGAATAGTGAAGTGTATTTTTCCCCCCTCCATCACATACCCTCAGAGTGCAGCCTGTTCATAGTGGGGGGTCCTTCAGCCCCTCGAGCCTGTTCCAGCATGCAATTAGCGGCACAGTGGGTTAGCGCTGCTGCCTCTCAGCGCCAGGGTCCTGGGTTCGATTCCCGGCTTGGGTCACTGTCTGTGTGGAGTCTGCACGTTCTCCCCATGTCTGCGTGGGTTTCCTCCCACAGTCCAAAGATGTGCAGGTTAGGTGGATTGGCCATGCTAAATTGTCCCTTAGTGTCCAAAGATGTGCAGGTTAGGGGGATTGGCCATGCTAAATTGTCCCTTAGTGTCCAAAGATGTGCAGGTTAGGTGGATTAACCATGGTAAGTGTGTGGGGTAAGATACTCTGTCATAGAATCCCTACAGTGCAGAAGGAGGCCATTCGACCCATCGAGTCTGCACCAACCACAATCCCACCCAGGCCCTATCCCCGTAATACCACACATTTACCCTGCTAACCGCCCTGACACTAGGACCAGTTTAGCATGGCCAATCCACCTAACCTGCACATCTTTTGGACTGTGGGAGGAAACCGGAGCACCCGGAGGAAACCCACGCAGACACAGGGAGAACGTGCAGACTCCACACAGACAGTGAGTCAAGCCGGGAATCGAATGGGCCGAATGGCACTGTAGGGATTGCAGGATCACAATCAGATGCCGGCTGATGCGTGCCTTCATTCTGTTTACCCGCCCTAAGCCTTAATGCCCTCACTCAGCACGAAACCTCCCGTGTTGTGGAATCTTTTTGAAGGTTTGCTTCCCTCTCTCCCCCCACCGCGCTTACCTTTATCCTTCAGCGTCAGCACCACAGCCTCTCCCTCCTTGAAAGCCTCGATATCGTGCTGGACCGTGAGCCCCTTCAGGTCCCGGGACGTGTAGGCAGACTTTGAAAAGGGCGGAGAAAGAGAGAAAGTGGTTACGATACAGTTCCCGGCGCAACTCAAGCTCCCATCTCCTGCCGTCACGGAGCGTATCTTGGGCGTGCGGTGATTAAGAACCCTCCTCTCTCGCTGCATATACTGCCGCGTTCCGTTCATACACAAGCTCCCCCCATTGAATCTCTATAATACAGAAGGAGGACGTTCGGCCCATCGAGTCTGTACCGACCACAATCCCACTCAAGCTCTATTCCCGTAACATTTACCCTAGCTCGTCCCCTGACACTAAGGGACAATTTAACACGGCCAATCCACCTAACCTGCACATCTTTGGACACTAAGGGACAATTTAGCATGGCCAATCCACCTAACCTGCACATCTTTGGACACTAAGGGGCAATTTAGCATGGCCAATCCACCGAACCTGCACATCTTTGGACACTAAGGGACAATTTAGCATGGCCAATCCACCTAACCTGCACATCTTTGGACACTAAGGGGCAATTTAGCATGGCCAATCCACCGAACCTGCACATCTTTCGGACTGTGGGAGGGAACCGGAGCACCCGGAGGAAACCCACACAGACACGGGGAGAACGTGCAGACTCCGCACAGACATTGACCCAAGCTGGGAATCGAACCCGGGTCCCTGGTGCTGTGGGGCAGTAGTGCTAACCCACTGTGCCACCCTCATCGTGTGCTGGGCTTACCAGCCTGGGGTTCATCCCTCAGGGGTTCATCTTCGATGGGCAGGCTGTTTCCCCGGTATGGCTACGGAAACCCAGAGCAGATTTGCTGTGGTGAACTATGAGGAGTAAGGGCACTCGGCCCCTCTACCCTGCTCCCCCCCCCATTCAATAAGATCATGGCCCATTGGATTCTAAACCCCCCGCCCCCCGCCACACAGAACCGATAACCTTTCACTGGCATGTCCGCTCCGACTCTCTCAAATGTTTACAGGTGCACTGTAGAAACATCCTTTCCGGATGTATCACAGCTTGGTATGGCTCCTGCTCTGCCCAGATACAGAGTAAAGCTCCCTCTACACTGTCCCCCATCAAACACTCCCAGGACAGGTACAGCACGGCGTTAGATACAGAGTAAAGCTCCCTCTACACTGTTCCCCATCAAACACTCCCAGGACAGGTACAGCACGGGTTTAAATACAGACTAAAGCTCCCTCTACACTGTCCCCCATCAAACACTCCCAGGACAGGTACAGCACGGGGTTAGATACAGAGTAAAGCTCCCTCTACACTGTCCCCCATCAAACACTCCCAGGACAGGTACAGCACCGAGTTAGATACAGAGTAAAGCTCCCTCTACACTGTCCCCCATCAAACACTCCCAGGACAGGGACAGCACGGGGTTAGATAGAGAGTAAAGCTCCCTCTACACTGTCCCCCATCAAACACTCCCAGGACAGGTACAGCACCGAGTTAGATACAGAGTAAAGCTCCCTCTACACTGTCCCCCATCAAACACTGATGGGGGGACTGAGGTCAGGGAAGGGGGGGACTGAGGTCGGGGAAAGGGGGGGTGGGTAAGGTGAGGAGGGGGGAAGGTGAGGTGGGCTCACGATGGAGGGATGCCCTGGCGCTTCTCCAGTGCCAGTAATGTCAAGCCGGGTCTCCCCCCGCTCCCCCCCCCCCCCAACCCCCCACCAACCCCCCCCCCCCCCCAACCCCCCACCAACCCCCCCCCCCCCCCCAAACCCCCCACCAACCCCCCCCCCCCCCAAACCCCCCACCAACCCCCCCCCCCAAACCCCCCACCAACCCCCCCCCCCCCCCCCCCCCGAAACACTGAGCGCCCTCACCTGTCTCTGTGTTTGCAACTCCTCCTCAACCAGGTTACTGACGCCGAATTCCTCATCCATCTCCTCGAGGAGCTTGGCCTGGAATCAATGCCCCAAAGATTATTGACCGAGACCCGACAAGGGATTGAGAAAAGATCTTCAACTCTGCAGACGCTGTAAAGAACTGGCCTCCCGCTCCGCACCTTGGGTGTTGCTGAGGCTTTGTACACACCCTGACGCGCATTCCCGCACTCCCCCTCCCCACAGGCCAGCACCCCCACCCTGCCTGTCTCTCCCCCAGCACCCACATAGACACACACACACCCCCAGCGCCCCCCACACACGCACACCCAGCGCCCCACACACACACACACACTCCCCCAGCGCCCCACACACACACACACACTCCCCCAGCGCCCCACAGACACACACACACTCCCCCAGCGCCCCACACACACACACACACTCCCCCAGCGCCCCACACACACACACACACTCCCCCAGCGCCCCACACACACACACACACTCCCCCAGCGCCCCCCACACACACACTCCCCCAGCGCCCCCCACACACACACTCCCCCAGCGCCCCCCACACACACACTCCCCCAGCGCCCCCCACACACACACTCCCCCAGCGCCCCCCACACACACACTCCCCCAGCGCCCCCCACACACACACTCCCCCAGCGCCCCCCCACACACACACTCCCCCAGCGCCCCCCACACACACACTCCCCCAGCGCCCCCCACACACACACTCCCCCAGCGCCCCCCACACACACACTCCCCCAGCGCCCCCCACACACACACTCCCCCAGCGCCCCCCACACACACACTCCCCCAGCGCCCCCCACACACACACTCCCCCAGCGCCCCCCACACACACACTCCCCCAGCGCCCCCCCACACACACTCCCCCCAGCGCCCCCCACACACACACTCCCCCAGCGCCCCCCACACACACACTCCCCCAGCGCCCCCCACACACACACTCCCCCAGCGTCCCCCACACACACACTCCCCCAGCGCCCCCCACACACACACTCCCCCAGCGCCCCCCACACACACACTCCCCCAGCGCCCCCCACACACACACTCCCCCAGCGCCCCCCACACACACACTCCCCCAGCGCCCCCCACACACACACTCCCCCAGCGCCCCCCCACACACTACCCCAGAGCCCACCCCCCACACACACTCCCCCAGCGCCCCCGCCCCACCCACACACACTCCCCCCAGCAACCCCCCCCCACACACACTCCCCCAGCAACCCCCCCCCCACACACACACCCCCAGCGCCCCCCACACACACCCTCCCCCAGAACCCCCCACACACACACTCCCCCAGCGCCCCCGCCCCACCCACACACACTCCCCCAGCAACCCCCCCCCACACACACTCCCCCAGCAACCCCCCCCCCACACACACACCCCCCGCGCCCCCCACACACACCCTCCCCCAGAACCCCCCACACACACACTCCCCCAGCGGCCCCCCCCACACACACATACTCCCCCAGCGCCCCCCCCCACACACACTCCCCCAGCGCGCCCCCCACACACACACTCCCCCAGCGCCCCCCACACACACTCCCCCAGCGCCCCCCACACACACACTCCCCCAGCGGCCCCCCCACACACACCACTCCCCCAGCGCCCCCCACACACACTCCCCCAGCGCCCCCCACACACACTCCCCCAGCACCCCCCACACACACACTCCCCCACACACACTCCCCCAGCGGCCCCCCCCCACACACACACACTCCCTCAGCGGCCCCCCCCCCCCACACACACTCCCCCAGCGCCCCCCACACACACACTCCCCCAGCGCCCCCCACACACACACTCCCCAGAGCCCCCCACACACACACTCCCCCAGAGCCCCCCACACACACTCCCCCAGAGCCCCCCACACACACACTCCCCCAGAACCCCCCACACACACACTCCCCCAGAACCCCCCACACACACACTCCCCCAGAACCCCCCACACACACACTCCCCCAGAACCCCCCACACACACACTCCCCCAGAACCCCCCAACACACACACTCCCCCAGAACCCCCCACACACACACTCCCCCAGAACCCCCCACACACACACTCCCCCAGAACCCCCCACACACACACTCCCCCAGCGCCACCCACACACACACTCCCCCAGCGCCACCCACACACACACTCCCCCAGCGCCACCAACACACACTCCCCCAGAACCCCCACACACACACTCCCCCAGAACGCCCCACACACACACTCCCCCAGAACCCCCCACACACACTCCCCCAGAACCCCCCACACACTCCCCCAGAACCCCCCACACACACTCCCCCAGAACCCCCCACACACACTCCCCCAGAACCCCCCACACACTCCCCCAGAACCCCCCACACACACTCCCCCAGAACCCCCACACACACTCCCCCAGAACCCCCCACACACACTCCCCCAGAACCCCCCACACACACTCCCCCAGAACCCCCCACACCACTCCCCCAGAACCCCCCACACACACTCCCCCAGAACCCCCCACACACACTCCCCCCAGAACCCCCCACACACACTCCCCCAGAACCCCCACACACACTCCCCCAGAACCCCCCACACACACTCCCCCCCAGAACCCCCCACACACACTCCCCCAGAAACCCCCCACACACTCCCCCAGAACCCCCCACACACACTCCCCCAGAACCCCCCACACACACTCCCCCAGAACCCCCCACACACACTCCCCCAGAACCCTCACACACACTCCCCAGAACCCCACACACACACTCCCCCAGAACCCCCACACACACTCCCCCAGAACCCCCCACACACACTCCCCCAGAACCCCCCACACACACTCCCCAGAACCCCCCACACACACTCCCCCAGAACCCCCCACACACACTCCCCCAGAACCCCCCACACACACTCCCCCAGAACCCCCACACACACTCCCCCAGAACCCCCCACACACACTCCCCCAGAACCCCTCACACACACTCCCCCAGAAACCCCCCACACACCACTCCCCCCAGAACCCCCCCACACACACTCCCCCAGAACCCCCCACACACACTCCCCCAGAACCCCCCACACACACTCCCCCAGAACCCCCCACACACACTCCCCCAGAACCCCCCACACACACTCCCCCAGCGCCCCCGCCCCACCCACACACACTCCCCCAGCAACCCCCCCCCACACACACTCCCCCAGCAACCCCCCCCCCACACACACACCCCCAGCGCCCCCCACAACACACTCCCCCAGAACCCCCCACCACACACACTCCCCCAGAACCCCCACACACACACTCCCCCAGCGGCCCCCCCCCACACACACCACACTCCCCCAGAGGCCCCCCCACACACACACTCCCCCCAGCGCCCCCCACACACACACTCCCCCAGCGGCCCCCCCCCACACACACTCCCCCAGCGCCCCCCACACACACTCCCCCAGCGCCCCCCACACACACTCCCCCAGAGCGCCCCCCACACACACTCCCCCAGAACCCCCCACACACACTCCCCCAGAACCCCCCACACACACTCCCCCAGAACCCCCCAGACACACTCCCCCAGAACCCCCCCACACACACTCCCCCAGAACCCCCCCACACACACTCCCCCAGAACCCCCACACACACTCCCCCAGAACCCCCCACACACACTCCCCCAGAACCCCCCACACACACTCCCCCAGAACCCCCCACACACACTCCCCCAGAACCCCCCACACAACTCCCCCAGAACCCCCCACACACACTCCCCCAGAACCCCCCACACACACTCCCCCAGAACCCCCCACACACACTCCCCCAGAACCCCCCACACACACTCCCCCAGAACCCCCCACACACACTCCCCCAGACCCCCCACACACTCCCCCAGAACCCCCCACACCCCCCCCCACCCCCCCCCCCCCCCCCACCTCCCCACAGAACCCAGCGCCCCCGCCCCACCCACACACACTCCCCCAGCAACCCCCCCCCACACACACTCCCCCAGCAACCCCCCCCCCCACCACACACACCCCCAGCGCCCCCACACACACACTCCCCCAGAACCCCCCACACACACACTCCCCCAGCGGCCCCCCCCCCCCACACACACACACTCCCCCAGCGGCCCCCCCCCCACACACACACACTCCCCCAGAGGCCCCCCCCCACACACACTCCCCCAGCGCCCCCCACACACACTCCCCCAGCGCCCCCCACACACACTCCCCCAGTGCCCCCCACACACACTCCCCCAGCGCCCCCCACACACACACTCCCCAGCGGCCCCCCCCCCCCCACACACACTCCCCCAGCGCCCCCCACCACACACTCCCCCAGCGCCCCCACACACACTCCCCCAGCACCCCCCACACACACTCCCCCAGCACCCCCCACACACACACTCCCCCACACACACTCCCCCAGCGCCCCCCACACACACACTCCCCCAGCGCCCCCCACACACACACTCCCCCAGCGCCCCCCACACACACACTCCCCCAGCGCCCCCCACACACACACTCCCCCAGCGGCCCCCCCCCCCCCCACACACACTCCCCCCAGCGCCCCCCACACACACTCCCCCAGCGCCCCCCACACACACTCCCCCAGAACCCCCCACACACACTCCCCCAGAACCCCCCACACACACACTCCCCCACACACACTCCCCCAGCGCCCCCCACACACACACTCCCCCAGCGCCCCCCACACACACACTCCCCCAGCGCCCCCCACACACACACTCCCCCAGCGGCCCCCACACACACACACACACTCCCCCAGCAGCCCCCCCCCCACACACACTCCCCCAGCGCCCCCCACACACTCTCCCCCAGCGCCCCACACACACACACTCCCCCAGCGGCCCCCCTCACACACACTCCCCCAGCGGCCCCCCCCCCCCCCCCACACACACTCCCCCAGCGCCCCCCACACACACACTCCCCCAGAACCCCCCACACACACTCCCCCAGCAACCCCCCCCCCACACACACTCCCCCAGCAACCCCCCCCCACACACACTCTCCCAGCAACTCCCCCCCCCCCCACACACACACACACACTCCCCCAGCGCCCCCCCCACACACCACACTCCCCCAGCGGCCCCCCCCCACACACACACTCCCCCAGCGGCCCCCCCCACACACACCCCCCCAGCAACCCCCCCACACACTCCCCCAGCGCCCCCCCCACACACTCTCCCCCAGCACCCCCCCCACACACTGTCCCTGCACCCTCCCCGTCGTCCCCCCCACACACACACTCTCCCCCAGCAGCCCCCACACACACACATCCCCCAGCGTCCCCCCCACACACGCCACCACTCTCCCCAGCGCGCTCCCCCACACACTCCCCCAGCGCGCTCCCCCACACACTCCCCCAGCGCGCTCCCCACACACACACTCCCCCAGCGCGCTCCCCACACACACACTCCCCCAGCGCGCTCCCCACACACACACTCCCCCAGCACCCCCCACACACTGTCCCTGCACCCTCCCCGTCGCCCATACTCACCCTCTTCTCGGCCATCTCCTTCTCCCGCTGCAGTTTCCTGCTCTTTTCCACCCAGGCCATGGCATCATCAAGCCAGGCATCGTCGTCCCCCAGAGACTTCACTTTCCTGTTAGGGAGCACGGGCAAGTCAGACTCTGCAACCCCCGCGACGCTTTGCAATGAGTTGGTAAACGGGGTATAAACAAAGAACAGCACAGCACAGGAACAGGCCCTTCAGCCCTCCAACCCTGCACCAATCACCATGCCTGCCTGAACTAAAACCGTATACACTTAGAGCCCATATCCTTCTATTCCCATCCTATTCATGTATTCGTCTAGTTTCCCCTTAAAAGTCACTATCGTATCCGCTTCCACTACCTCCCCCAGCAGCAGGTTCCAGGCACCCACCACCCTCTGTGTAAAAAAACTTGCCTCGTACATCTCCTTTAAACCTTGCCCCTCACACCTTAAACCTGTGCCCCCTAGTAATTAACTCTTCCACCCTGGGGAAAAAGCTTCTGACTATCCACTCTGCCTCTCGTAATCTTGTAGACTTCTACCAGGTCGCCCCGCAACCTCCGTCGCTCCAGTGAGAACAAACCAAGTTTCTCCAACCTCTCCTCATAGCTAATGCCCTCCATACCAGGCAACATCCTGGTAAATCTTTTCTGTTCCCTCTCCAATAAGATGGGAAAATGTGAAGTTGCTCATATTGGAAGGGAGAACGAAAGAACAGAGCGTTATTGGGGGGAACCTGCAGCACAAAAGGACTTGGGGGTACTTGCACACGCAACACAGAAAGATGGCACACAGGCGCAGCAGGTAAGAGAGAGTATGGCTGGGGATGGAGGGGGGGGGGGAGTGAGTGCGTGGGCAGCGTGGTGGCACGGTGGGTTAGCACTGCTGCCTCACAGCGCCAGGGACCCGGGTTTAATTCCTGACTTGGGTCACTGTCTGTGCGGAGTCTGCACGTTCTCCCCGTGTCTGCGTGGGTTTCCTCCGGGTGCTCCGGTTTCCTCCCACAGTCCAAACATGTGCTGGTTAGGTGGATTGGCCGTGCTAAATTGTCCCTTAATGTCAGGGGGACTAGCTAGGGTAAATGCACGGGGTTACGGGGATAGGGTCTGGGTGGGATTGTGGTCGGTGCAGACTCGATGGGCCGAATGGCCACCTTCTGCACTGAAGGATTCTATGATTCGAGGTAATCATAGAATGCCTACTAATCAGGATATTAGTGAACATAAATGTGTAGGTTAGGTGGATTGGCCATGCTAAATTGTCCCTTATTGTCCAAAGATGTGCAGGTTAGGTGGATTGGCCATGCTAAATTGTCCCTTATTGTCCAAAGATGTGCAGGTTAGGTGGATTGGCCATGCTAAATTGCCCCTTAGTGTCCAAAGATGTGCAGGTTAGGTGGATTGGCCGTGCTAAATTGCCCCTTCATGTCGGGGGGCGGGGATTAGTAGGATAAATAGGTGGAGTGGGTGGGATTGTTGTTGGTACAGGCTCGATGGGCCGAATGGCCTCCTCCTGCACTGCAGGGATTCTAGATGGGTTTTGCTTTTAAAACGACAATCGATGGTCACTATTACTGATGTGGAGATGCCGGCGTTGGACTGGGGTAAACACAATAAGAAGTCTCACAACACCAGGTTAAAGTCCAATACGTTTGTTTGGTAGCAAAAGCCATTAGCTTTCGGAGCGCTGCTCCTTCGTCAGGTAAGCCTTCGTCACGTTACCTGATGAAGGGGCAGCGCTCCGAAAGCTAGTGGCTTTTGCTACCAAATAAACCTGTTGGACTTTAAGCTGGTGTTGTGAGACTTCTTACTATTACTGAGACAGACTTTATAAATATATATACCTGCTTTTCACTCTTGGGATTTAAATTCCCGCAGCCGCCGTGCTGAGATTTGAACCCGTGTTGTGTGTCTCTCTCTCTCTCCCCCCCCGACCCCCTCCCAGAACGTTAACCTGGATTATTAATTGAGTGAAATTGCCGTCTCGTTGTCTTTCCCCTACCAGACGGTGCAGCCACACGGGGCCCACAGGGATACCGCAGACCGTCTCTCGCCAGCTCAGACCTACCCGAGTTTCTGGTTGAGAAGACGCTTCTCCTTCAGGGCGGCGAGCTTCACTCGGATGTCCTCCTGCTGCTTGCTGGCAATGGGGTTGATCGCTGGAACCACCACGGGGTCTTCCTTCGTCCCTACCTCGGCTGAGAAAAGGGAGACGGGGGAGAGGGAGCAAGAGGGGGGGGGGGGAAAAATCAACATGTGTTCCTGCGGCATCTTTCGCCACCCCCTCGGTCCCTCCGTCCCTCCCCCAGGAAGGGGAGTTACAAGGCAGCATCAAGGAATGGCGGCATTGCCACTCTAATGAAAAGAATCCCAGCCACCAATCTGTACACAGCAAGATCCCACCAACTGTATGAGGAGTGTTTGAGGACTCTAGGTCTGTACTTGGAGTTTAGAAGGATGAGGGGGGATCTCATTGAAACTTCCAGAATACTGCGAGGCCCTGGATAGAGTGGACGTGGGGAAGATGTTCCCATTAGTCGGAGAGACTGGGATCCGAGGGCACGGCCTCAGAGTAAAGGGACGGACCCTTTAGAACCGAGATGAGGAGGAATTTCTTCAGCCGGAGGGTGGGGGTGAATCTGTGGAATTTAGAAGGATGGGGTGGGGGTGGATCTAATTGAAACTTACAGAATACTGAGAGGCCTGGGTAGAGTGGATGTGGGGAAGATGTTTCCGTTATTTCTCCTAAAGGGTGGCACAGTGGTTAGCGCTGCTGCCTCACAGCGCCAGGGGACCCAGGTTCGATTCCCGGGCTCGGGTCACTGTCTGTGCGGAGTCTGCACGTTCTCCCCCCCGTGTCTGCGTGGGTTTCCTCCGGGTGCTCCGGTTCCCCCCCACAGTCCGAAAGACGTGCTGGTTAGGGTGCTAAATTCTCCCTCAGTGTTACCCGAACAGGAGTGTGGGCGACTGGGGGATTTTCACAGTAACTTCATTGCGGTGTTAATGTAAGCCTTACTTGTGACACTAATAAATAAACGTTACTTTCCTTCACCTGCCTCACCCTCGTTTGCAGAGAGTACGGGAGGCCATTCGGCCCACCGTGACCGTGCCGACTCTTTGAACGATCTATCCAGTTAGTCCCCCTTTCTGCCCCCCCCCCCCCCGACTCTTCCCTTCCCCCAACAGCCCTGCAAATTTTTCCTTTCCAAGTACTTCCCCAATTCTCCCCCCAAGTTCCTATTGTGAGGTGAGTGTACATTCAAGAGGTTTTTTTTTTAAATTCACGCTCTCAGCCTGAGGTGATGTCATTGTTGGGAGGAGGAAACTGTGGACAGGTCAGCTGACAAGGGTTGCTTTCCCGTTCATAGAAATCATAGAAACCCTACAGTGCAGAAGGAGGCCATTCGGCCCATCGAGTCTGCACCGACCACGTTTTGGGAGTGGAGTTCACAGCATCGTTGAAAGAGACGTCTCTCTCTCTTTCTCTCTTCCCAGTTTTTTTCCCCCCTTGGATGTGTTTTCCCAAAGGGTGAAAATCGGGGGGGGGGGGGGGGGGGGGGGGCACACAACTCCGGAGTCTCTCTGGTGTGTTGGGAAGCCGCCTTGTCTTCAAACTCTGCGGAGCGAATCCAGAGAACTGTAGACTTCAGCCAAAGGACTCCATTTCCAGTATCACGTGAGCAGTAGTGCTGCGTTGAACCTGTTAAAAAAGGCCTTTGTCTCTGGGTAAAAGCGGATGCTGGAACCGGAAACCAAATGCTGGAAAATCTCAGCAGGTCTGGCAGCATTTGTAACGAGAGAAAAGAGCTGATGTTTCGAATCCAGATGACCCTTTGTCTATGGGTTTTGATTTGATTGGAACACATTAGAAATATTTATTAAGGGTCATACGTTATAGTGGTTGTTTTGTGTCTTGTTTGTAACTGATAAAAGTTCTTGCTAATTTTCTTAGTATACATGTTAACTATATTCTTAAATAAACTTCGTTTATCCAAATTTTCGGACTGGAGGCAGGTTGCTAGCGGAGTGCCGCAGGGATTCAGTGCTTGGTCCTCTGCTCTTTGTGATTTTTATTAATGACTTAGAGGAGGGGGCTGAAGGGTGGATCAGTAAATTTGCTGATGACACCAAGATTGGTGGAGTAGTGGATGAGGTGGAGGGCTGTTCTAGGCTGCAAAGAGACATAGATAGGATGCAAAGCTGGGCTGAAAAATGGCAAATGGAGTTTAACCCTGATAAATGTGAGGTGATTCATTTTGGTAGGACTAATTTAAATGTGGATTACAGGGTCAAAGGTAGGGTTCTGAAGACTGTGGAGGAACAGAGAGATCTTGGGGTCCATATCCACAGATCTCTAAAGGTTGCCACTCAAGTGGATAGAGCTGTGAAGAAGGCCTATAGTGTGTTAGCTTTTATTAACAGGGGGTTGGAGTTTAAGAGCCGTGGGGTTATGCTGCAACTGTACAGGACCTTGGTGAGACCACATTTGGAATATTGTGTGCAGTTCTGGTCACCTCACTATAAGAAGGATGTGGAAGCGCTGGAAAGAGTGCAAAGGAGATTTACCAGGATGCTGCCTGGTTTGGAGGGTAGGTCTTATGAGGAAAGGTTGAGGGAGCTAGGGCTGTTCTCTCTGGAGCAGAGGAGGCTGAGGGGAGACTTAATAGATGTTTATAAAATGATGACGGCGATAGATAGAGTGAATGTTCAAAGACTATTTCCTCGGGTGGATGGAGCTATTACAAGGGGGCATAACTATTGGGTTCATGGTGGGAGATATAGGAAGGATATCAGAGGTAGGTTCTTTACGCAGAGTGTGGTTGGGGTGTGGAATGGACTGCCTGCAGTGATAGTGGAGTCAGACACTTTAGGAACATTTAAGCGGTTATTGGATAGGCACATGGAGCACACCAGGATGATAGGGAGTGGGATAGCTTGATCTTGGTTTCAGATAAAGCTCGGCACAACATCGTGGGCCGAAGGGCCTGTTCTGTGCTGTACTGTTCTATGTTCTATGGTAAAAGCTTCCTAGTGGGTCATTTGAATCATACCTGGAGTGAAATATCTCTTGCTTATCCCAGCCAAATTCAAAACTTATGATGCAGGTGGGCTTCATAAAACACTTGAGTCTCTAACCGCCGCCCTTGCAGGCAGCATCTTCCAGATCACAACAACTCGCAAAAAAACATTCTCCTCATCTCTCCCCCCTCTGTCCCTTTTCCCGATTCTCTTCAATCTGTGTCCCCCCCCTCTGGTTACCCACCCTCCTGCCACTGGAAACACTTTCTCCTTATTCACTCGATCCAAACCCTTCCTGATTTTAAACTCCCCGATTCAATCTCCCCCTTTAAGCTTATAAGAACATAAGAACATAAGAAATAGGAGCAGGAGTAGACCATCTAGCCCTTCGAGCCTGCCCCGCCATTCAATAAGATCATGGCTGATCTGATAGTGGTTTAGTTCCACTTACCCGCCCGCTCCCCATAACCCTTAATTCCCTTATTGATCAGAAATCTATCTACCTGTGACTTAAACATATTCAACGAGGAAGCCTCCACTGCTTCAATGGGCAGAGAATTCCAGAGATTCACCACCCTCTGAGAGAAGAAGTTCCTCCTCAACTCTGTTCTAAACTGACCCCCCTTTATTTTGAGGCTGTGTCCTCTAGTTCTTGTTTCCTTTCTAAGTGGAAAGAATCTCTCTGCCTCTACCCTATCCAGCCCCTTCATTATCTTATATGTCTCTATAAGATCTCCCCTCAGCCTTCTAAACTCCAACGAGTACAGGCCCAATGTACTCAATCTCTCCTCATAAGCTAACCCCCTCATCTCCAGTATCAACCTGGTGAACCTTCTCTGTACTCCCTCCAAGACCAATATATCCTTTCGCAAATAAGGGGACCAAAACTTCCCTGCTCTAAGAATAATCCCAGCTTCTCCCAGTCCCTCCGCATTAACTAACGCCTCTCTCATTCTTTGAAATCATTGGATTTGATTTGATTTATTATTGTCACATGTATTAACATAGTGAAAAGTATTGTTTCTTGCGCGCTCTACAGACAAAGCATACCGTTCATAGAGAAAGGAAGGAGAGAGTGCAGAATGTAGTGTTACAGTCACAGCTAGGGTGTAGAGAAAGATCAACTTAGTACGAGGTAGGTCCATTCAACAGTCTGACAGCAGCAGGGAAGAAGCTGTTCTTGAGTCGGTCGGTACGTGACCTCAGACTTTTGTATCTTTTTCCCGATGGAAGAAGGTGGAAGGGAGTGTGTCCGGGGTGTGTGGGGTCCTTGATTATGCTGCTGCTTTTCCCCGAGGCAGCGGGAAGTGCCTTCACCAGAGAGTGGTGAATCTGTGGAACTCAGAAGGCTGTGGAGGCCGGGTCATTGAGTGTCTTTAAGACAGAGATAGATAGGTTCTTGATTAATAAGGGGATATGGGGTTGTGGGGAAAAGGCAGGAGAATGGGGACGAGAAAAATGTCAGCCATGATTGAATGGCGGAGCAGACTCGATGGGCCGAGTGGCCTCATTCTGCTCCTATGTCTTATGGGAAGTGTAGACGGAATCAGTGGATGGGAGGCTGGTTTGCGTGGTGGATTGGGCTACATTCACAACCGAGTGAACCCATTCTGGCAGTCTCCTGGACCTCTCTCTGTCCAATCTTACCGATACTCTTGACTCTCCCTCCCCCGTCAAGGCAATCTCGCAGACCCCCCCCACACAGTGTCAAAACGTCACTCACCTTTCTTCGATTCTTGCACCTCCAGCGGCTTCAGGCCGAGCTTTGCCCTCAGCTTGCTGTGCAGAAGATCAGAGAACAATTAGAAAGACTTGCATATTTTATATATATAAAGCCCCTGTCACACCCTCAGGATGCCCCCAGAGCCAGTGAAGCCCTTTTGAAATATAGTCGCTACTGCAATGCCGGAAACCTGGTGGCCAATTTGGACACAGGAAGCTCCAACGAACAGCTTGGGGGGAGGGGGCACTCAAAATGGCGCCGGCGCGAGGCGACTTCTGGAAAGCTCTGCCCAGCAAACAACCTAACCCCAAAAAGGAGAAAATGCTGGAAAATCTCAGCGGGTCTGGCAGCGTCTGTGAGGAGAGAAAAGAGCTGACGTTTCGAGTCCCGATGACTCTTTCTCAGAGCTTTGACAAAGGGACATCCGGACTCGAAACGTCAGCTCTTTTCTCTCCTCACAGATGCTGCCCAGACCCGCTGAGATTTTCCAGCATTTCCTCTTTGGGTTTCAGATTCCAGCATCCGCAGTAATTTGCTTTTCTACATTCTATGTCTATCTTTCACTCTCGTTTTATGCTCCTGGAATTTCACTGTTCGTTAAAAACTTCATCAAACTTATTTTAAACTCTCTCACAATGTTCTAATTAAATCTCTTCAGGAACAGCTTCTTCCCTGCTGCTGCCATTTGACTTTTGAATGGACCTGCCTCGCATTAAGCTGACCTTTCTCTGCACCCTAGCTGTAACTGTAACACTACATTCTGCACTCTCTCCTTTCCTTCTCTATGAACGGTATGCTTTGTCTGTATAGCGCGCAAGAAACAATACTTTTCACTGTATCCCAATACATGTGACAATAATAAATTAAAACAAAATTATATATTAACCGCAGGGCGCTGGGAAGAACGCCCCTTGTTTGTCTTTCTATAACCGCACATGGGATTTTATATATCCCAAGGATTTGATTTATTATTGTCACATGTATTAGGACACAGTGAAAAATATTGTTTATTGCGCGCTATACAGACAAAGCATACCGTTCATAGAGAAGGAAAGGAGAGGGTGCAGAATGTAGTGTTACAGTCACAGCTAGGGTGTAGAGAAAGACCAACTTAATGTAAGGTAGGTCCATTCAAAAGTCTGACAGCAGCAGGGAAGAAGCTGTTCTTGAGTCGGTCGGTGCGTGACCTCAGACTTTTGTATCTTTTTCCCGACGGAAGAAGGTGGAAGAGAGAATGTCCGGGGTGCGTGGGGTCCTTGATTATGCTGGCTGCTTTTCCCCGAGGCAGCGGGAAGTGTAGACGGAGCCAATTGATGGGAGGCTGGTTTACATGATGGATTGGGCTACATTCACGACCTTTTGTAGCGGCAGAAGGTTTAACATCTCATCCAAAAGATGAACCTGCCGATAATGCAGCACTCCCTCAGTGTGGCACCCGGGAGCGCTGGCCTGGGTTTTATGGTCAAGGGAGACTCTAACCCACAACTTTCTGACACACAAGGTGTCACGGTGATTAGCACCGTGGCTCACCGTAGCACAGTGGTTAGCCTCACAGCGCTGGGGGCCCAGGTTCGATTCCGGCCTCGGGTCACTGTAGTTTCCTCCCACAGTCCAAAGATGTGCAGGTTAGGTGGATTGGCCGTGCTAAATTGCCCCTTAGTGTCCAGAGATGTGTAGGTTAGGTGGATTGGCCATGCTAAATTGCCCCTTAGTGTCAAAGATGTGCAGGTTAGGTGGATTGGCCATGCTAAATTGCCCCTTAGTGTCAAAGATGTGCAGGTTAGGTGGATTGGCCATGCTAAATTGCCCCTTAGTGTCAAAGATGTGCAGGTTAGGTGGATTGGCCATGCTAAATTGCCCCTTAGTGTCAAAGATGTGCAGGTTAGGTGGATTGGCCATGCTAAATTGCCCCTTAGTGTCAAAGATGTGCAGGCTAGATGGATTGGCCGTGCTAAATTGCCCCTTAGTGTCCAAAGATGTGCGGGTTAGGTGGATTGGCCATGCTAAATTGCCCCTTGGTGTCAAAGATGTGCAGGTTAGGTGGATTGGCCATGCTAAATTGCCCCTTAGTGTCAAAGATGTGCAGGTTAGGTGGATTGGCCATGCTAAATTGCCCCTTAGTGTCAAAGATGTGTAGGTTAGGTGGATTGGCCATGCTAAATTGCCCCTTAGTGTCCAAAGATGTGCGGGTTAGGTGGATTGGCCATGCTAAATTGCCCCTTGGTGTCAAAGATGTGCAGGTTAGGTGGATTGGCCATGCTAAATTGCCCCTTAGTGTCAAAGATGTGCAGGTTAGGTGGATTGGCCATGCTAAATTGCCCCTTAGTGTCAAAGATGTGTAGGTTAGGTGGATTGGCCATGCTAAATTGCCCCTTAGTGTCCAAAGATGTGCGGGTTAGGTGGATTGGCCATGCTAAATTGCCCCTTGGTGTCCCAAGATGTGTAGGTTCGGGGGAATTAGCGGGGTAAATGCGTGTGGTTACGGGGTAAGTCTGGATATGAGTCGATGCAGGCTCGATGGGCCAAATGGTGACCTTCTGCACTGTAGGGATTCTATTCTGCGAGAGGGAGGCAGAGTCTGGCGTGTGAACAGTGCATTACACAATTAGCCACAGCTGACACTGCACTGGTCTCCAGTGCCTGTTCAGAGGAGTCAGGGTGCTGAGGAAGTTGGGCTGGGAGATTCACACGGCTGAAGGGCCTCATCTCGACGCTGTACGTTCGCTGTGCAGGAAGGGGAGCGGGACAGAGGGCAGCAGAGGAGGTGTCCGTTCACTCACTTGGACTCTTCGATGCTGAGAGAGGTATTGGCAGCACCTGATTTCGCACCCAGAGCTAAACGTTGAGAGAACGGGGAGATAAGAAGAAGGTTCATTAACTGGGGACAGAATACACAATCGCCCACCCCTGCCCCTATCCATTCTATTGGTACACAGAGAGAGACACCCCTCTCTAAAACCCCGCGGACAATCAGCCAGGACTCTGTGTCTCACAGAGACATTCCCTCAACCCCAAACCGCCCTCACAATCGTCAGCACCCTGTATTGTTTTTTAAAAATTCATTTACAGGATGTGAGCATCGCTGGCCAGGCCTAGCATTTATCCCCCGTCCCTAGTGGCGACACCGTGCTTTGCACCAGGGACCCGGGTTCGATTCCCAGCTCGGGTCACTGCCTGTGTGGAGTTTGCACTTTCTCCCCGTGTCTGCGTGGGTTTCCTCCGGGTGCTCCGGTTTCCTCCCACAGTCCAAAGATGTGTAGGTTAGGTGGATTGGCCGTGCTAAATTGTCCCCTTAGTGTCCAAAGATGTGCGGGTTAGGTGGATTGGCCATGCTAAATTGCCCCTTAGTGTCCAAAGATGTGTAGTTTAGGTGGATTGGCCATGCTAAATTGCCCCTTAGTGTCCAAAGATGTGTAGGTTAGGTGGATTGGCCATGCTAAATTGCCCCTTAGTGTCCAAAGATGTGTAGGTTAGGTGGATTGGCCATGCTAAATTGCCCCTTAGTGTCCAAAGATGTGTAGGTTAGGTGGATTGGCCATGCTAAATTGCCCCTTAGTGTCCAAAGATGTGTAGGTTAGGTGGATTGGCCATGCTAAATTGCCCCTTAGTGTCCAAAGATGTGCGGGTTAGGTGGATTGGCCATGCTAAATTGCCCCTTAGTGTCAGGGGGTCTAGCTAGGGTAAAATGTAAGGGGATAGGGCCTGGGTGGGGCTGTGATCGGACATGATGGGCCGAATGATCTCTGTCTGCACTGTAGGCATCTATGATTCTCATTTGTCATCTATATCAATGATCTGGATGATAATGTGGTCAATTGGATCAGCAAATTTGCTGATGATACAAAGATTGGAGGTGTAGTGGACGGTGAGGAAGGTTTTCAAAGCTCGCAGAGGGATTTGGACCAACTAGAAAAATGGGCTGAAAAATGGCAAATGGAATTTAACGCAGACAAGTGTGAGATATTGCACTTTGGAAGGACA
Organism: Mustelus asterias; assembly: GCF_964213995.1. Taxonomy (NCBI): domain Eukaryota; kingdom Metazoa; phylum Chordata; class Chondrichthyes; order Carcharhiniformes; family Triakidae; genus Mustelus; species Mustelus asterias. The sequence continues at coordinate 1,236,633 of NW_027590145.1, forward strand.
AACCAAAGTAGAACGTACAGGGTAAATGGTAGGACTCTGAAGAGTGCAGTTGAACAGAGGGATCTGGGAATACAGGTACAGAATTCCCTAAAAGTGACGTCACAGGTGGATAGGGTCGTAAAGAGTGCCTTTGGTACATTGGCCTTTATAAATCGGAGGATCGAGTATAAAAGTTGGAGTGTTCTGGTAAGGTTATATAATAAGAAGTCTCACAACACCAGGTTAAAGTCCAACAGGTTTATTTGGTAGCAAATACCAGAAGCTTTCGGAGCACTGCTCCTTCGTCAGATGGAGCAGTGCTCCGAAAGCTTATGGTATTTGCTACCAAATAAACCTGTTGGACTTTAACCTGGTGTTGTGAGACTTCTTACTGTGCTTACCCCAGTCCAATGCCGGCATCTCCACATCAAGGTTATATAAGGCATTGGTGAGGCCGAATTTGGAGTATTGTGTACAGTTTTGGTCACCTAGTTACAGGAAGGATGTAAATAAGGTTGAAAGAGTGCAGAGAAGGTTCACAAGGATGTTGCCGGGACTTGAGAAGCTGAGTTACAGAGAGAGATTGAATAGGCTGGGACTTTATTCCCTGGAGCGTAGAAGAATGAGGGGAGATTTGATAGAGGTGTATAAGATTTTGATGGGTATAGATAGAGTGAATGCAAGCAGGCTTTTTCCACTGAGGCTAGGGGAGAAAAAAACCAGAGGGCATGGGTTAAGGGTGAAAGGAGAAAAGTTTAAAGGGAATATTAGGGGGGGGCTTCTTCACGCAGAGAGTGGTGGGAGTGTGGAATGAGCTGCCGGATAAAGTGGTAAATGCGGGGTCACTTTTAACATTTAAGAAAAACTTGGACGGGTTCGTGGATGAGAGGGGTGTGGAGGGATATGGTCCAAGTGCAGGTCAGTGGGACTAGGCAACAAATGGTTCGGCACAGACAAGAAGGGCCAAAAGGCCTGTTTCTGAGCTGTAATTTTCTATGGTTCTAAAGACATTGAATAGGAATGAAAATGCCCCATGAAAAAGTGGTTCTTTTTGTGTACGCAACCAATTATACAAAATCAAATTAACTGAGGGACAACTTAAAAAGGGGCAGCTCCCCAAAAGGAGGGAGAACCACCCGAACCAAAAATCAAAGCAGAAAGGAAGATTAAAACCTCAAATTAAAATGTGATTATCAGGGTCTAGAATACACCCCAGCCCCTGTGGTGCCCAGCGGGCACGGAAGGCTTCAACTGCGCCCATGGACACTGCATTCTCCCTTTCCAGGGACACCCAACCGTGAATATAGCTGTGGTAGAGGGGCAGATAGTCGGGATGGACGATCCCGTCGATCGCCCGCTGCCTGGACCTGTTAATAGCTCGCCTCGCCAGGCCCGGGAGCAGGTTCACGAGGAGGCCGCCCTCCTGACCCGCCTCCCCCTCTCCGCACCAGGTGCCCGTAGATCAGGAGCGTGGGACTGAAGTGCAAACAAAACATCAGTAAAAGATTTTTCAGAAAAGGGTGTGCAACCTATAACATGTAACGTAGACGTGGTCCACGGACTCCACAAGATTGCAAAAATCTTGGAGATGGCGGTTCACACGTTTGAGGGCCCGTGAACCGCCATCGTGAACCCACTGCAGTCCCGTGTGGTGTAGGTACATCCACAGTGCTGTTAGGGAGGGAGTTCCAGGATTGTGATTGGACATCAGTCAGTCCCCATGTGGTGTAGGTACACCCACAGCGCTGTTAGGGAGGGAGTTCCAGGATTGTGATTGGACATCAGTCAGTCCCCGTGTGGTGTAGGTACACCCACAGTGCTGTTAGGGAGGGAGTTCCAGGATTGTGATTGGACATCAGTCAGTCCCCGTGTGGTGTAGGTACACCCACAGCGCTGTTAGGGAGGGAGTTCCAGGATTGTGATTGGGCATCAGTCAGTCCCCGTGTGTGGTGTAGGTACACCCACAGTGCTGTTAGGGAGGGAGTTCCAGGAATGTGATTGGACATCAGTCAGTCCCCGTGTGGTGTAGGTACACCCACAGTGCTGTTAGGGAGGGAGTTCCAGGATTTTGACCCCAGCCACAGTGAAGGAACGGCCGATATATTTCCAAGTCGGGATGGTGAGTGGCTCGGAGGGGGAACTTGCAGGTGGGGGTGTTCCCCATGTGTCTGCTGCCCCCCCTTGTCCTTCTAGGTGGTAGAGGTGGTGGGTTTGGAAGGTGCTGTCGAAGGAGCCTTGGCGAGTCGCTGTGGTGCATCTTGTAGATGGTACACACTGCTGCCACTGTGCATCGGTGGTGGAGGGAGAGAATGTTTGTGGTTAGCGTGTCGATCGAGCGGGGTTGCTTTGTCCTGGATGGTGTCGAGCTTCTCGAGTGTTGTTGGGAGCCGCACTCATCCAGGCAAGTGGAGAGTGTTCCATCACACTCCTGACTTGTGTCCTTGTAGATGGTGGACAGGCTTTGGGGGGAGTCAGGAGGTGAGTTACTCTCCGCAGGATTCCCAGTGGACAGGCTTTGGGGGGAGTCAGGAGGTGAGTTACTCTCCGCAGGATTCCCAGTGGACAGGCTTTGGGGGGGGAGTCAGGAGGTGAGTTACTCTCCGCAGGATTCCCAGTGGACAGGCTTTGGGGGGAGTCAGGAGGTGAGTTACTCTCCGCAGGATTCCCAGTGGACAGGCTTTGGGGGGAGTCAGGAGGTGAGTTACTCTCCACAGGATTCCCAGCCTCTGACCTGCTCTGGTAGCCACTGTATTTATATGGTTGGGTCCAGTTCAGTTTCTGGTCAATGGTAACCCCCAGGATGTTGATAATGGGGGATTCAGCGATGGTGATGCCATTGAATGTCAAGAGGCAATGGTTAGAACCTCTCTTATTGGAGATGGTCATCGCCTGGCCCGAGTCATTCCAAGCCAGGATACATCACACAGCCAACCTCCTCCTCCCACCCTCCCAATCACCATGGCGCGGTTTGTCGCACAGAAACCCTCCCCCTCGAGGCGAGGCCTCTCCCTTTCTCTCACCTGCCTCCTCGGTCTTCTCCCTCTTGACGCGACGCTCGGGCTGGCTCTCCCCTGGTGCCGCCCGCCTCTCCCTCTCCCGGTGCCGGCGCCCCTCGCGCTCCCGGCTCGCCGCCCGCTGTTTCCGCTCCTTGTGTTTGTGCTTCTTGTGGCGCCCGGAGTCTTCGGCGCCGCGGTCCCGCTCCCGGTGCTTCTTGGAGGAGCCCATGGTCACGGGGATGGGGTGGGCTTGCGCGGCCCTGACCTGCCCTTAGAGGGCGAACCCTGAACCTTGACCTCCCCACGGGAGGGCAAACCCTGACCTCCCCTCAGGGGACAAACTCTGAACCCTGACCTCCCCTTAGAAGGCGAACCCTGAACCCTGACCTCCCCTCAGGGGACAAACTCTGAACCCTGACCTCCCCTTAGAGGGCGAACCCTGAACCTTGACCTCCCCTCGGGAGGGCGAACCCTGACCTCCCCTCAGGGGACAAACTCTGAACCCTGACCTCCCCTTAGAGGGCGAACCCTGAACCCCCCCTTGGGGGCGAACTCTGAACCCTGACCTCCTCTTAGGGAGCGAACCCTGAACCTTGACCTCCCCTTGGGAGGGCGAACCCTGACCTCCCCTCAGGGGGCAACCCTTGAACCCTGACCGCCCCCCCCCTCAGAGGGGGTGGGCGCGCAATAGGCCGGGAACGCGCACTAGTCCCTCGGGGAACGCGGTGGACCTCGGGAGCGCGCACTACCGGTGATAAGCGGCTCTAACAGTCGGGGGCGCGCTTCACAGAGGCGCGCACTGGGGTTGGGGGCCCGGGCGATGTTATCGGGAGTGCTCCCGGGGCCTCTGGAGCGCGCAATCGCCCGAGCGCTCAGTTCACGGCTGTTTCACGCGGACGCGCTCCCGGTCCTCTCCCCGAACCCGGTTTCTCCGGTAAAACGTCGCCTCCAAGCAAGATGGCCGCCCGCTTCCGGGTCACCCTTCACCCCTCTCTGACGTAATATCCGTTCATCCCCTTCGCGCACAACGACGCATCTTCTGTCACTTCCGTTCCTCCACCGCCCCTCTTCCGTCACTTCCGTCCATCCCCTGCCATCACTGGCGCCCCTTCCACTCCTCTCACCCACCTCTGTGCCGTCACGTCCGCTTTACTAGCCCCGCCCCCTCTTAAAGCAGCGCATTCCCCCGAATCAAAATTCTTTTTTCTCTCCCCCCAAAATATGTTATTTTGGCTTTTGGCTTTTACTCTTCCCCACGTTCCCAGCCAACACTAATTCCCCCCTCGTTTCTGAAGTTCTGTACGCACTTGGATTTAAGGTTGCACAATGCAAAATCCCTCCCCTCTTCCCCTCAAAAGGGGACATTCAGCCGCACTCACTGGGATCCCCCACGTTTAACACCTGTAAATAATGGAATAAAAACAAAAAATGCTGGAAAACCTCGGCGGGTCTGGCGACATTCTATGCCGAGAGACACAAAGCAAATCATAGAATCCTGCCTGTTGAGAGAAGGCCATTCGGCCCATCGAGCCTACACCAACAACAAGAATCCCACCCAGGCCCGATCGCCATAACCCCACATATTTGCATTAAGTTGATCTTTCTCTGCACCCTAGCTGTGACTGTAACACTACATTCTGCACCCTCGCCTTTCCTTCTCTATGAACGGTATGCTTTGTCTGTATAGCGTGCAAGAAACAATGTTAATACATGTATGTTAATACATGTGACAATAATAAATTAAATTAAATCAAATCAAAACAAATATTTATCCTGCTAATCCCGGGACACTAAGGGGCAATTTACACAGAGACATAGAAGATAGGAGCAGGAGGAGGCCATTCGGCCCTTCGAGCCTGCTCCCCCATTCATCACAATCATGGCTGATCGTCCAACTCAATAGCGTCATCCTGCTTTCTCCCCATAACCTTTGACCCCGTTCGCCCCAAGTGCTAAACCCAGCCGCCTCTTGAATAGATTCAATGTTTTGGCATCAACTGTTTCTTGCACTAATCATTTTTGATTTGATTTGATTTGATTTATTATTGTCATATGTATTAGCATACAGAAAAAAGTATTGTTTCTTGCGCGCTATACAGACACAGCATACCATTCATAGAGAAGGAAAGGAGAGGGTGCAGAATGTAGTGTTACAGTCACAGCTAGGGTGCAGAGAAAGATCAACTTAATGCGAGGTAGGTCCATTTAAAAGTCTGACAGCAGCAGGGAAGAAGCTGTTCTTGAGTCGGTCGGTACGTGACCTCAGACTTTTGTATCTTCTTCCCGACAGAAAAAGGTGGAAGAGAGAATGTCCGGGGTGTGTGGGGGTCCTTAATTATGCTGGCTGCTTTTCCCAAGGCAGCGGGAAGTGTAGACAGAGTCAATGGATGGGAGGCTGGTTTGTGTGATGGACTGGGCTACGTTCATGACCTTTTGTAGTTTCTTGCGGTCTTGGGCAGAGCAGGAGCCCCATACCAAGCTGTGATACAACCAGAAAGGATGCTTTCTATGGTGCATCTGTAAATGTTGGTGAGAGTCGTAGCTGACATGCCAAATTTCCTTAGTCTTCTGAGAAAGTAGAAGCGTTGGTGGGGCTTTCTTAACTATAGTGTCGGCGTGGGGGGGACCAGGACAGGTTGTTGGTGATCTGGACACCTAAAAACTTGAAGCTCTCGACCATTTCTACCTCATCCCCGTTGATGTAGACAGGGGCATGTTCTCCTTTACGCTTCCTGAAGTCGATGACAATCTCCTTTGTTTTGTTGACATTGAGGGAGAGATTATTGTTGCCGCACCAGTTCACCAGATTTTCTATCTCATTCCTGTACTCTGTCTTGTCATTGTTTGAGATCCGACCCACTACGGTGGTGTCGTCAGCAAACTTGAAAATGGAGTTGGAGGGGAATTTGGCTGCACAGTCAGAGGTGTATAAGGAGTATAGTAGGGGGCTGAGAACACAGCCTTATGGGGCACCGGTGTTGAGGATGATCGTGGAGGAGGTGTTGTTGCCTATCCTTATTGGTTGTGGTCTGTGAGTTAGGAAGTTCAGGATCCAGTCGCAGAGGGAGGAGCCGAGGCCCAAGGCCACGGAGTTTGGAGATGAGTTTCGTGGGAATAATGGTGTTGAAGGCTGAGCTGTAGTCAATAAATAGGAGTCTGACATCGGTGTCCTTGTTATCTAGGTGTTCCAGGGTTGAGTGCAGGGCCAGGGAAATGACGTCTGCTGTGGACCTGTTGCGGCGGTTGGCGAACTGAATCCCACAGGCTCACCACTCTTTGGGAGAAGAAGTGTCTCCTCACCTCCGTCCTAAATGGTCTCCCCCGAATCCTCAGACTGTGACCCCTGGTTCTGGACTCCCCCACCATCGGGAACATCCTCCCTGCATCTACCCTGTCTAGTCCTGTTAGAATTTTATACTTTTCTATGAGATCCCCATTTAGCATGACCAATCCACCAAACATGCACGTCTTTCGGACTGTGGGAGGAAACCGGAGCACCCGGAGGAAACCCACGCAGACACGGGGAGAACGTGCAAACTCCACACAGACAGTGACCCAAGCTGGGAATCGAACCCCTGGCGCTGTGAGGCAGCGGTGCTAACCCACTGTGCCACCGTGCCGCCACTAATGTTTCAAGCAGGTGCATACTCTTCCTCAGAGCTGAAGGGAGAAAAAATGTGATGGATTTCATCTTTTTTTAAGGGGACAGAGATAGTAGGTGGGGAGTAGGTGGGAGCTGGACAAGAACATATAGAACACAAGACAAAGGAAGTGTTTGATGGGGACAGTGTAGAGGGAGCTTTACTCTGTATCTAACCCCGTGCTGTACCTGTCCTGGGAGTGTTTGATGGGGGACAGTGTAGAGGAAGCTTTACTCTGTATCTACCCCGTGCTGTATCTGTCCTGGGATTGTTTGATGGGGACAGTGTAGAGGGAGCTTTACTCTTGATCTAACCCCGTGCTGTACCTGTCCTGGGAGTGTTTGATGGGGGACAGTGTAGAGGGAGCTTTACTCTGTATCTAACCCCGTGCTGTACCTGTCCTGGGAGTGTTTGATGGGGACAGTGTAGAGGGAGCTTTACTCTGTATCTAACCCCGTGCTGTACCTGTCCTGGGAGTGTTTGATGGGGGACAGTGTAGAGGAAGCTTTACTCTGTATCTACCCCGTGCTGTATCTGTCCTGGGATTGTTTGATGGGGACAGTGTAGAGGGAGCTTTACTCTTGATCTAACCCCGTGCTGTACCTGTCCTGGGACTGTTTGATGGGGGACAGTGTAGAGGGAGCTTTACTCTGTATCTAACCCCGTGCTGTACCTGTCCTGGGAGTGTTTGATGGGGACAGTGTAGAGGGAGCTTTACTCTGTATCTAACCCTGTGCTGTACCTGTCCTGGGAGTGTTTGTTGGGGACAGTGTAGAGGGAGCTTTACTCTGTATCTAACCCTGTGCTGTACCTGTCCTGGGAGTGTTTGTTGGGGACAGTGTAGAGGGAGCTTTACTCTGTATCTAACCCCGTGCTGTACCTGTCCTGGGAGTGTTTGATGGGGGGACAGTGTAGAGGGAGTTTTACTCTGTATCTAACCTTGTGCTGTACCTGTCCTGGGAGTGTTTGATGGGGGACAGTGTAGAGGAAGCTTTAGTCTGTATCTAACCCCGTGCTGTACCTATCCTGGGAGTGTGATGGGGACAGTGTAGAGGAGCAGACTGGCACGGTGGCACAGTGGTTAGCACTGCTGCCTCAGAGAGCCAGGGACCTGGGTTCATTCCTGGCTTGGGTCACTGTCTGTGTGGAGTCTGCACATTCTCCCCGTGTCTGCGTGGGTTTCCTCCGGGTGTTCCGGTTTCCTCCCACAGTCCGAAAGATGTGCCGGGTAGGTGTATTGGCCATGCCAAATTGCCTCTTAGTGTCCAAAGATGTGCAGGTTAGGTGGATTGGCCATGCTAAATTGCCCCTTAGTGTCCAAAGATGTGCAGGTTAGGTGAATAAATACCTGAGGTTACAGGGATAGAATCGCAGAATCCCTACAGTGCAGAAGGAGGCCATTCGGCCCATCGAGTCTGCACCGACCACAATCCCACCCAGGCCCCATCACCACAACCCCATGCATTTACCCTGCTAATCCCCCTGACACTAAGGGGCAATTTAGCACAGCGAATCCACCTAACCTGCACATCTTTGGACACTAAGGGGCAATTTAGCATGGCCAATCCACCTAACCCGCACATCTTTGGACACTAAGGGACAATTTAGCATGGCCAATCCACCTAACCTGCACATCTTTCGGACTGTGGGAGGAAACCGGAGCACCCGGAGGAAACCCACGCAGACACGGGGAGAACGTGCAGACTCCACACAGACAGTGACCCCGAGCCGGGAATCGAACCCGGGTCCCTGGCGCTGTGAGGCAGCGGCGCTAACCCGCTGTGCCACCGAGGTGCCCTAACCGGGCCGCCTGGGTAAAATGTTGGAGAGTCGGTGTGGGCGCAATGGGCTGAATGGTGTCCTTTACTGTAGGGGTTCTATGAACGCACGTGACCTTGGAGATGGGTTAAAGGACTCTAACTTTAAGCTGGTTGACTGAGTCGCAGCGCGGGATTGAATGACAAAAATTCTTTATTTCAGCAAGTGTTTCGAAAACAAACAAACAGTAATCAGGAACAAGCAAACAACAAGTCCACGTTCTGCCGGGGGGGGGGGGGGTGCCAGAGAGACTGGCAAAGAGCTTTGCGCACATGGGGTTGAAGGACTGGGCGCGGGGTTGGCCCTTCGCTCCCTCTCCCCCCTCCTATCCCTCCCTAGGCTTGCGGAATCAGGGTGGCAGTGGGTACAAAAGAGTGGCCCTTCCCTCCCTCTTAGCTCATTCTATCCCCTCGGCCTTTCGCCCCCCCCCCCCCCCTCTGCTACCCCCTCCTATCCCTCCCTAGGCTTGTAGAATTGGGGGTAGCAGAAGAGACAAATGTGCGGCCCTTCGCTCCCTCTACACCCTGCTATCCCCCACTGAGGGATGTGGAATTAGCTGACAGGAGAGGTAAGGGGGTGGGGTGTGTCTGTAAGGGGAGGGAAGGCCATTTGTTCCCTGTACCTCCTCCTATCCTTCTCGAGATGTGTAATCAAGATGGCGGTAGGTGCAAAAAGGAGTGGCCCTTTGCTCCCTCTATCCCCTCCTATCCCACCCTTGGGTTTTGGACTCAGGGTGACTGGAAAGGCAAAGCAGTGGTGTGGTACCCAGAGGGCCCTTCTTCCCTCTAACGCCATCCTATCCCCCCCCCCCGGTGGCAGTAGATGAGAAAAGGGTGGCCCTTCGCCCCCTCTACCCCCTCCTATCCCCCCACACTTCAGTCCCCCTCAGTCGCAGGTGACATTGGGCTGGTGGAGCAGGTCCCAGAGGTGCAGCATGTCGCGGGGTCCGCGGGCGTGCACCATGAGGAGGCGGCGGGCAGCGCAGGGGTCGCGGCGGTGGGTGGCGTTGCCGCCAAAGCTGCGGAAGCCGGGGTGGTGCACGGGCAGAAGGCCTAGCTGCCGCAGGCACATGCCGGTGTAGACGTCGTCGATGGGGAAGAGGGGGAGGCGGCGGGCGGCGCGGGCCAGCCAGGGGGCCAGGCGGGCCGAGTACAGCACCCCGGCGCCACCGGCGTAGGGCGGGTAGTAGGGGCCTCGGTAGAAGGCGCCTGGCACGTAGTACTTGAGGGCCGGGTCGCGGCTGGGCCGGGCGCCCAAGATGGCGTCACCCAGGAAGAGGTGGCGGCTTTGGCGAGACCGCAGGGCCGACACCAGGCGCAGCAGGCCGGCCGTGTTGACCAGCACGTCGTCGTCCCCCTTGAAGACGAAGGAGCGAGAGCGGGGGCAGCGCCGGGACAGCCACCGTTGGAAGAGCACCTCCTTCAGGGTCAGGTTGAGGAAGGTGTCGCGGAAGGCCCACTGCAGGAGGTCGCCGTACTGGCGGCTCTCGCAGTCCAGCAGGGTCGCCAGGCGGGACGGGCCTTCGGGGAGGCCGAGTAGGAAAATCAGACGGACTAGGCCTCGGGCCTGGCCTGGGCCTCGAGCCTGACCTGGGCCTTGGACCTGACCTGGGTCTCGAGCCTGACCTGGGTCTCGAGCCTGACCTAGGCCTCGAGCCTGACTCAGGCCTCGAGCTTGACCTAAGCCTCGGGCCTGACCTGGGGCTCGAGCCTGACCTGGGCCTCGAGCCTGACCTAGGCCTCGAGACTGACCTGGGCCTCCGGCCTGACCTGGGTCTCGAGCCTGACCTAGGCCTCGGGCCTGACCTAGGCCTCGGGCCTGACCTGAGCCTCGGGCCTGACCTCGGCCTCGAACCTGACCTAGGCCTCGAGCCTGATCTAGGCCTCGCAACTGGACTAGGCCTTGGGCCTGACCTAGGCCTTGGGCCTGATCTAGGCCTCGAGCCTGAGCTGGGCCTCGAGCCTGACCCAGGCCTCGGGCCTGACCTAGGCCTGAATCAGGGGCCTTGATTAGATCCCCATCCCAGGCCTGACCTCGACCCCAGGCCCAGCCCTGGGCCAAACGCCCCCAGGTCTGGCGGATAGCCTGCCGCTGGGCAAAGCTCTGGGCCCGGCTCTTGATGGCCAACAACAACCGGGGCCTGCCGCTGCACCAGCCCGGTGGGGGCTCCAGCACCAGTGGGTAGGCCCGGCAACGCCGGTACGTCAGGAAGTCCTGCATGGGCTGTGGCAGCCGCTGGAAGTCGGCGAAGGTGGTGGGTAGCTGGGTGTCGGGCCCGCACTCCTCCTCCGCCCCCAGGGTCTGGGCGTCGGCCAGCTGCCGCTGTTCCCGGTTCCACAACGACTCCAGCGGGCAGTCGGGCCTCCAGAAGGGGGTCTCCATCCACGGGGACACAGTGGGCTGATCCCCCTCGGGGCGGCGGTAGCTCCATAGCGCCAGGAAGATTGCCCCGTTAGTCAGCAGCGCGCAAGCCGCCCACAGCAACCACTTCTTCCGCGGCAGGTTCATGGCCGACCTGCGGGAGAGACAGAGAGAAAACAGACAAATATTACTGTGACGGAGAGAGATAGAGGGAGAGGGAAAGAGAGAGACAGTGAGAGAGAGACAGACAGAGAGAGACATAGTGAGAGAGAGAGAGAGAGAGACAGAGAGAGAGACAGAGAGAGAGAGACAGAGAGAGAGACAGAGAGAGAGAGAGAGACAGAGAGACAGAGAGAGAGAGACAGACAGAGAGAGAGACAGAGAGAGAGACAGAGGGGGAGACAGAGAGAGAGAGAGAGACAGAGAGAGAGAGACAGACAGAGAGAGAGAGACAGAGAGAGAGACAGAGAGAGAGAGAGAGAGACAGAGAGAGAGAGACAGAGAGAGAGAGACAGAGAGAGACATAGTGAGAGAGAGAGAGAGACAGAGAGAGAGAGAGAGACAGAGAGAGAGACAGACAGAGAGAGAGACAGAGAGAGAGACAGAGGGAGAGAGACAGATGGAGAGACAGAGAGAGAGAGAGACAGAGAGAGAGAGACAGACAGAGAGAGAGAGACAGAGAGAGAGAGACAGAGAGAGAGAGAGACAGACAGAGAGAGAGAGACAGACAGAGAGAGAGAGACAGAGAGAGACATAGTGAGAGAGAGACAGAGAGAGAGAGACAGAGAGAGAGACACAGTGAGAGAGTGAGAGAGAGAGAGATTCAGAGAGAGAGATTCAGAGAGGGAGAGAGACAGAGAGAGAGATTCAGAGAGGGAGATTCAGAGAGGGAGACAGACACAGAGAGAGAGAGAGTGACAGGAAACTGACAAATATTACTGTGATGGAGAGAGAGAGAGAGAGGGAGAGAGAGAGGGAGAGATAGACAGAGAGAGAGAGAGACAGAGAGAGAGAGGCAGAGAGAGAGACAGAGAGAGAGAGGCAGAGAGAGAAAGAAAGAGAGAGAGAGCGAGACAGAGAGAGAGAGAGAGAGAGGGAGAGAAAGAGAGAGAGAGAGAGGCAGAGAGAGAGAGAGAGAGATAGAGAGAGACAGATAGAGAGGCAGAGAGAGAGAGAGAGAGAGCGAGACAGAGAGAGAGAGAGGGAGAGAAAGAGAGAGAGAGAGAGAGAGAGAGGCAGAGAGAGAGAGAGAGAGATAGAGAGAGACAGATAGAGAGGCAGAGAGAGAGAGAGAGAGAGAGATGGAGAGAAAGAGAGAGAGACAGAGAGAGAGAGAGAGAGGCAGAGAGAGAGAGAGATAGAGAGAGACAGAGGGACAGAGACAGAGAGAGACCGGGAGTGAGACTCACACAAATATTACTGTCGTGCCGGCTCTGGGACTTTCCCCACTCCCTAATCCTCTCTCCTGGGTGGGATATTCGACTGCAAGAGGCAGGGAGAGACAGAGATATGGAGTGAGAGAGAGATAGATACAGAGAGAGAGACAGAGAGAGTCAGAGAGAGACACAGAGAGAGAGACACACACACAAATATTACTGTCGTGCCGGCTCTCCCCACTCCCTAATCCTCTCACCTGGGTGGGATATTCGATTGGAGGAGGCATCACAGTGGATGCACCAAGAACAGCAATGGGGGAGAGGTGATGGTTGGTGGTGGGAGTGGGGGGGAGGGGGGGGGTGGCTGATGACGACACACAGAGGGAGAGAGAGAGAGAGAGAGACAGAGAGAGAGAGAGAGAGACAGAGCGAGAGGGAGAGCGAGATGGAGAGAGTAAGAGAGAGAGAGAGAGAAAGACATAGAGCGAGAGAGATGGACAGAGGGAGAGAGAGAAAGAGAAAGAAGGGACAGAGAGAGAGAGAGGGCAGTTATTATAAAGCCGGCTTTGAAACTCCTCTCCCCGCAAATCCTTTTTCTTTTGGGACAGGATATTCGACTCAGGGTGGCATCACAATGCATGCACCAAAACCAGCGAAGTGGGAGCAGTAATGGGGAGGGAGAGAGAGAAAACACAGATCTCATGGCAGACCTGGCTCTGGGACCCCTCCCCACCTTTGGACCCCCTCCCTATTTTTTGGAGGGTTATTTGAGTGCGGGGGGGGGTTCTGAGGGGATGGACGGATGGAGAGGGAAGGGGGAGAGGATGAGGGGGGAGAGGGGGGAGGTGTCCAACCCTCCTCACGTGATTGAGACTATAATGCGACCCCCCCACTCCCTAATCCTCTTTCCTGGGTGGGATATTCGACTGCAGGAGGCATCACAGTGGATGCTCCAAGAGCAACAATGGGGGAGAGACAGACTGAGAGAGAGAGAGACAGACAGACAGACAGAGAGAAAGAAAGAGCGAGAGAGAGAGAAAGAAAGAGAGAGAGACAGACAGAGAGAGAGAGGGAGACAGAGAGAGAGACAGAGAGACAGACAGAGAGAGAGAGAGACAGAGAGAGAGAGAGGGAGACAGAGAGAGAGACACGCAGAGAGAGAGAGTGAGAGACAGAGAGTGAAAGAGACAGAGACAGTGAGAGAGAGACAGAGAGAGAGAGGGAGGGAGATAGGGAGAGAGAGACAGAAACAGAGACAGAGAGAAAGAGGGAGACAGAGAGTGAGAGAGAGAGACAGAGAGTGAGAGAGAGACAGACAGAGTGAGAGAGACAGACAGAGAGAGACAGAGAGAGAGGGAGAGAGAGACAGAGAGAGACGGAGAGAGAGACAGAGAGAGAGGGAGAGAGAGACAGAGAGAGAGGGAGAGAGCGACAGAGAGAGAGGGAGAGAGAGACAGAGAGAGAGGGAGAGAGAGACAGAGAGAGACGGAGAGAGAGACAGAGAGAGAGGGAGAGAGAGACAGAGAGAGAGGGAGAGAGAGACAGAGAGAGACGGAGAGAGAGACAGAGAGAGAGAGACAGAGAGAGAGAGAGACAGAGTGTTGGTTGAAGGTGGGTGGGTGGCAGTTGGGTTGCTATGACCGTGTAGCTGGTGATCAGTGGGGTACTCACTCCCTGTGCGATCCGGAGGCAACGCGGACGATCGGTGCCTCTCCCGTGTAGCCAGCGGTGTTTGGACAAGTCGGTATGTTGGGGGAGAGGGTGAAAAGTTGGAACGAGGGCAGAGATTCCCGCTCCGGGCCCTGGCACAGCCGGGAGCCTGGGTGTCGCACCGCTTGCTGGAGGGGAGGAGAACCCGCGGGCGTGGGAGGATCTGCCCTGGGAGTGCCGCACTGTGGGAGGGTCAGTGCTGAGTGAGTGCTGCGCTGTGGGAGGGTCAGTGCTGAGGGAGTGCCGCACTGTGGGAGGGTCAGTGCTGAGGGAGTGCTGCACTGTGGGAGGGTCAGTGCTGAGGGAGCGCTGCACTGTGGGAGGGTCGGTGCTGAGGGAGTGCCACACTGTCAGAGGTTCAGTGCTGAGGGAGTGCTGCACTGTGGGAGGGTCAGTGCTGAGGGAGTGCCGCACTGTGGGAGGGTCAGTGCTGAGGGAGTGCCGCACTGTCAGAGGGTCAGTACTGAGGGAGTGCTGCACTGTCAGAGGGTCAGTACTGAGGGAGTGCTGCACTGTCAGAGGGTCAGTACTGAGGGAGTGCTGCACTGTCAGAGGGTCAGTGCTGAGGGAGTGCCGCACTGTCAGAGGGTCGGTGCTGAGGGAGTGCCGCACTGTCAGAGGGTCGGTGCTGAGGGAGTGCCGCACTGTGGGAGGGTCAGTGCTGAGGGAGTGCCGCACTGTGGGAGGGTCAGTGCTGAGGGAGTGCTGCACTGTCAGAGGGTCAGTACTGAGGGAGTGCTGCACTGTCAGAGGGTCAGTGCTGAGGGAGTGCCGCACTGTGGGAGGGTCAGTGCTGAGGGAGTGCCGCACTGTGGGAGGGTCAGTGCTGAGGGAGTGCCGCCCTGTGGGAGGGTCAGTGCTGAGGGAGTGCTGCATTGTCAGAGGGTCAGTACTGAGGGAGTGCTGCACTGTCAGAGGGTCAGTGCTGAGGGAGTGCCGCACTGTGGGAGGGTCAGTGCTGAGGGAGTGCCGCACTGTGGGAGGGTCAGTACTGAGGGAGTGCTGCACTGTCAGAGGGTCAGTGCTGAGGGAGTGCCGCACTGTCAGAGGGTCAGTGCTGAGGGAGTGCCGCACTGGCGGAGGTTCAGTGCTGAGGGAGTGCCGCACTGGGGGAGGGTCAGTGCTGAGGGAGTGCCGCACTGTGGGAGGGTCAGTGCTGAGGGAGTGCCGCACTGTCGGAGGGTGCTGAGGGAGTGCCGCACTGTGGGAGGGTCAGTGCTGAGGGAGCGCCGCACTGTGGGAGGGTCAGTGCTGAGGGAGCGCCGCACTGTGGGAGGGTCAGAGCTGAGGGAGTGCCGCACTGTGGGAGGGTCAGTGCTGAGGGAGCGCCGCACTGTGGGAGGGTTGATATTTATCCCTCAACCAACATCGATCAAAGCAGATGATTTGGGTCATCCTCACATTGCTGTTTGTGGGATCTTGCTGTGCATAAATCAGCTGCCTCATACCCTACATTCCAACACTTCAAAACGGTTTTTCATTGGCTGGGAAGGGTTTTGAGCTGTCCTGAGGTGACGGAAGGCAGAATATTGGGCGAATGAAAGTCCAAAATTTTCTTTTCCAGGTTTGTAAGTGTTATTCCGTTGTGGGTTCAGTTCCCTTTTACACCTCTAACTTCTGGGAAAAGTGGGGTGAGAGGGGATAGAGAGCAAGGAAAACCAAGAACTAAAGTATTTAAAGTATTTCCCTGTCTCCCGGTGTCGTGAGAGAACTCGCTTCTGATGACACTGCGCCTTAAAAAAATACTTTTTTATCATGCTTCCTGTCAGGGGTATGTTTAAAATTCAGCCCTGTTATATACGGTGCCAATTTGTCTGCACCAGGCAGCTCACCTAGAACACTACAACACAGGAACTGGCCCTTTGGCCCACGATGTTGTGCCGAACATGATGCCAAGTTAAACTAATCCCTTCTGCCTGCCCTTGGTCCATATCTCTCTCTATCCCTTGCATATTCATGTGCTTATCTAAAAGCCCCTTAAATGCCCCTATCGTATCTGCCTGGCAGCACGTTCCAGACACTTACCACTCTCTGTGTAAAAAACTTGCCCCTTGCAAGTCCTTTGAACTTTTCCCTCTCTCACTTTTCCCCCCTCAAGTGCTTGTTCCCCTAGTATTAGACATTTCAACTCTGGGGTGAAAGGTTCTGTCAATCCTATTTGCATGGTGAGAATGCAGGCTAAGGGTTGAATTCGGCTAAGGTTGTGTTTGTTTTAATCTTTTTGTTTTTCCCTGGGCTTTCAGAGTAGGTGTTGGGTCGTTGAGTGTTGTGGAGTGCGGTCCCTTTAAGAGCTGGTTTTGTGTCAGTGCTTGGAGGTTTAAAACGCAGATGCATACAGGGTACACAGATTGCAACATTTGTAACAAAGACCAAGCATCAGGGTTGCTTTGGTAACAGGCTTTCCAAGCTGTTGAATTTTGACAGCCTATAGGTTTAAAGAAAACACTCCTCTAAGGGACTGAGGAAAATTTGTGGGGAAGACGTTTTACCAGTGTTCTTTGTCCCCGGTGGGTTTCAGCGTCCTGTTTGCCGGGCGGGTGCTGTGAACAGGATGCTGTTGGTTGAGTGATGTGGGCTGGGCCAATGGGATTGCTCTGGGGGGGCGGGAAGAAAAAAAAGGCGGCAGGAAGTGAAGCAGCTGCAGAGCTGGGGAGGGAGTGTGCAGAAGAGGGACAGCCACGTTTTTTGAAGAGGAGCTTTTCAGAGGCAGTAAAAAGTCAGTTCGAAGTGAATCTTTCTCAGGTAGAACTGCTTGGTTTCTCATGACTGCCGAGGAGGACAGCCTTCAGCGCACTGGACCTGCGTTACTACACAGATAGCTCGCGGCACCTCTGCCTCGTGTGCTTGCTCCATCATCTTCCCTCTCGTAGACCCGTCTGGACTGTGTGTGTGTGTGTCGGGGTTAAGTGAGTACTATCAGACAGGAACGGTAACAGAATGTGGTTTTCTCCAGATGTGCACCAACGGATGGGCCCCAACGTTTAAAATTCAAAGTGGTTGGTGATATTCTGAACATTTCTCAGGTTGAAACTGTTAATTGGAAAATCTTCAGTTTGGGATTCTTTACTTGTTTATATCTGCTAATTATATTTGTTATTAAAATTTTTTTGTTATTCCGTTTACCTTGTTGTTCCGAACCTTTTCTCATTGTGAGGTTTATCTCAATAACATTTTTGGAGGCACCGCACTAAACATACTCAAATCCTTTCCATGCAAGCCTGTACTGACCTTTATGGGTAAACAGGAAATTTAGTCAGCTCACCATCAACTGCCAGGATCCTGTAAATCGAACAGTTAAATAGTCGCCCCATCCGCTAAGAGGAACCTATCAAATTTGAATTTGGCTGTTGTTGACAACATCAGACCAATCCGGGTGTAGGAAAGTTGATGAGATCATCAGGGTTATAAAGAGGAACTCAGCTGCCTGCCTGAAGAGCTGCCACCTCTAAACACCTAGAGAGGGAAAGAGTGACTCCCTGCCAGCTTAGAATATCTCTTAAGAGAACTCTCCACCTATCTAACGAAGGGTACCAAAATCAGAAAAAGCTTACAGACAGCAGAATCGACCGAAGAACTCCAAACATCTTCCAAAGCCAAGACACGGGGTTGTATAATTTTTTGAGAGTGACTAAATTTTTGTTATTATCTTTTTTGGGTAATGAATGATCCTTGTATTTATTTGAACAGCATTCCAGTAGCATCTTACTTTAATCGAGATGTTACTTGTTTGGTTAAACAAAGACTATTTCCTCGGGTGGGTGGAGCTATTACAAGGGGGCATAACTATAGGGTTCGTGGTGGGAGATACAGGAAGGATATCAGAGGTAGGTTCTTTACGCAGAGAGTGGTTGTGGTGTGGAATGGACTGCCTGCAGTGATAGTGGAATCAGACACTTTAGGAACATTTAAGCGGTTATTGGATAGGCACATGGAGCACACCAGGATGATAGGAAGTGGGATAGCTTGATCTTGGTGTCAGATAAAGCTCGGCACAACATCGTGGGCCGAAGGGCCTGTTCTGTGCTGTACTGTTCTATGTTAAAGCTCCTGGTTGGTTAAATAAATAAATAATAGGGCGTTGGGGAGAGTTACAGAACAAAGAGATCTAGGGGTACAGGTTCATAGCTCCTTGAAAGTGGAGTCACAGGTGGACAGAGTGGTGAAGAAGGCATTCGGCATGCTTGGTTTCATCGGTCAGAACATTGAATACAGGAGTTGGAATGTCTTGTTGAAGTTGTACAAGACATTGGTAAGGCCACACTTGGAATACTGTGTGCAATTCTGGTCACCCTATTATAGAAAGGATATTATTAAACTAGGAAGAGTGCAGAAAAGATTTACGAGGATGCTACCGGGACTTGATGGTTTGAGTTATAAGGAGAGGCTGGATAGACTGGGACTTTTTTCTCTGGAGCGTAGGAGGCTGAGGGGTGATCTTATAGAGGTCTATAAAATAATGAGGGGCACAGATCAGCTAGATATTCAATATCTTTTCCCAAAGGTAGGGGAGTCTAAAACTAGAGGGCATAGGTTTAAGGTGAGAGGGGAGAGATAAAAAAGTGTCCAGAGGGGCAATTTTTTCACACAGAGGGTGGTGAGTGTCTGGAACGAGCTGCCAGAGGCAGTAGTAGAGGCGGGTACAATTTTGTCTTTTAAAAAGCATTTAGACAGCTACATGGGTAAGATGGGTATAGAGGGATATGGGCCAAACGCGGGCAATTGGGATTAGCTTAGGGGTTTTAAAAAAAAGGGATGGCATGGACAAGTTGGGCCGAAGGGCCTGTTTCCATGCTGTAAACTTCTATGACTCTATAACTTGTTAATTATTCACTAAAAGCGAGTGTCAGATCTTTCTGTTAAGGAACCTCGATGCGTGAGTGAAAAAACAGTTAATACACCTTCCCAAGCATTTTTAACAGATTACAAAGCGAGGTAGTCCTCTCTGGGGATTCGGTGTGGCTTTGCAAAAGTGAATCACCCTCTGCATCGTAACAGTAAGGTTTTGATTAGGTCGCTTGACAGAGGCAGAGTCGTGTGAATGGATGAAGCTACTCTTGCAAGGAAAATATACAATAAAACAGTCGATCTAAAGGTCAAAGCCTGGTCCTGAAAGAAGCAAGCGGTGTCTCCCCCTCTCTCTCTGGAGGTGCTGTTTGGGTGTCAGGAGACAGGTCTCCCTCTCTCTGGAGGCTGCTGTTTGGGTGTCAGGGGACAGGTCTCTCTCTCTCTGGAGGCTGCTGTTTGGGTGTCAGGAGACAGGTCTCTCTCTCTCTCTCTATGGAGGCCGCTGTTTGGGTGTCAGGAGACAGGTCTCTCTCTGTCTCTGGAGGCTGCTGTTTGGGTGTCAGGAGACAGGTCTCTCTCTCTCTCTGGAGATGCTGTTTGGGTGTCAGGAGACAGGTCTCTCTCTCTCTCTGGAGATGCTGTTTGGGTGTCAGGAGACAGGTCTCTCTCTCTCTTTCTGGAGGTTGCTGTTCGGGTGTCAGGAGACAGGTCTCTCTCTCTCTCTCTGGAGGTGCTGTTTGGGTGTTAGGAGACAGGTCTCTCTCTCTCTCTCTCTGGAGATGCTGTTTGGGTGTCAGGAGACAGGTCTCACTCTCTCTCTGGAGATGCTGTTCGGGTGTCAGGAGACATGTCTCTCTCTCTCTCTCTCTGGAGGCTGCTGTTTGGGTGTCAGGAGACAGGTCTCTCTCTCTCTCTCTGGAGATGCTGTTTGGGTGTCAGAAGACAGGTCTCTCTCTCTCTCTCTCCAGACATGTTCAAAAGCATCAGGACTGTTAACAAGTAAAAACACTTGAGCTTGTGTTGTTTGCTAACTGGTTTTGAAGAGCAGTTTAATTCTATAAGAGGAATGTTGCTTAAATTGGAACTAATTGAGATAGGTTAGCAGTTAAGAATTGTGACTTGTCATATTTAAGTATTTCCATTGATAAGTGTTAAGCTAATTCATTTGTTATTGTTAAACTGTATTGTTACAATCAAGTTTGTTTTGATTAAAAGTGTGTTAGTAGAATCGCACCTGGAGTGAAACAGGTTTGCTCGTGCTAATACCAAAATAGAAATATAATTTGGGGTCTGTGGTAGCACAGTGGGTTAGCACTGCTGCCTCACAGCACCAGGGACCCGGGTTCAACTCCGGCCTTGGGTGTCTGTGTGGTGTTTGCATGTTCTCCCTGTGTCTGCGTGGTTTTCCTCCGGGTGCTCCGGTTTCCTTCCACAATCCAAAGATTTTGATTTTATTTATTATTGTCACATGGGATACAGTGAAAAGTATTGTTTCTTGCACTGTACAGGCAAAGCATACCGTTCATAGAGAAGGAAAGGAGAGAGTGCAGAATGTAGTGTTACGGTCATAGCTAGGGTGTAGAGAAAGATCAACTTAATGCAAGGTAGGTCCATTCAAAAGTCTGACAGCAGCAGGGAAGAAGCTGTTCTTGAGTCGGTTGGTACGTGACCTCAGACTTTTGTATCTTTTTCCCGACGGAAGAAGGTGGAAGAGAGAATGTCTGGGGTGCGAGGGGGTCCTTAATTATTCTGGCTGCTTTTCCCGAGGCAGCGGGAAGTGTAGACAGAATCAATGGATGGGAGGTAGGTTTGCGTGATGGATTGGGCTACATTCACAACCTTTTGTAGTTTCTTGCGGTCTTGGGCAGAGCAGGAGCCCCATACCAAGCAGCAAGGATGATTTTTATGTAAAAGTTGGTGAGAGTCATAGCTGACATGCCAAATTTCCTTAGTCTTCTGAGAAAATAGAGGCGTTGGTGGGGCTTTCTTAACTATAGTGTCGGCATGGGGGAGACCAGGACAGGTTGTTGGTGATCTGGACACCTAAAGACTTGAAGCTCTCGACCATTTCTACTTCGTCCCCGTTGATGTAGACAGGGGCATGTTCTCCTTTACGCTTCCTAAAGTCGATGACAATCTCCTTCGTTTTGTTGACATTGAGGGAGAGATTATTGTTGCCGCACCAGTTCACCAGATTCTCTATCTCATTCCTGTACTCTGTCTCGTCATTGTTTGAGATCCGACCCACTACGGTGGTGTCGTCAGCAAACTTGAAAATCGAATTGGAGGGAAATTTGGCCGCACAGTCATAGGTGTATAAGGAGTATAGTCGGGGCTGAGAACACAGCCTTGTGGGTGTGCGGGTTAGGTGGATTGGCCATGCTAAATTGCCCCTCAGAGTCCTGAGATGCGTAGGTTGGAGGGATTAGCGGGTAAATGTGTAGGGATATGGGGGTAGGGCCTGGGTGGGATTGTGGTCGGTGCAGACTCGATGGGCCGAATGGCCTCTTTCTGCACTGTTAGGGTTTCTATGATTCTATGATAGGGATTCTACGATTCTGGGAAGTCCATTTGGAAAAATCTGAACTCGATTATCCCCACCTGCAAGGGATAGTACAGAGGGAGACCATTCTGGCCTTTCACCCTGTGAGAGCAGTTCGCCCAGTCCCGCTTCCCTGGCCCTCCCCACGTGGGTGAGGGGTTAGTCTTGGGGAGAATATTCCACCTCAGACTGTGGCCCAATTCCCCGCCTCGATGGAACCTGCCTCCGCTGCGCTCTCTTGGGCAGTGCTTTCCAGATCCTGACCACTCGCTGCGGGCAAGACAAAAACACTTTGCCATCCCCCCCCCCCCCCCCCTCCCCCACTCCCCACCCCCTGAACCTTTACAAAACTACGCCTCAGGAAACTTCAAGAGAGTGAGGTGAGGTCCCTTTAACAAGAGCCGATGATGTAACAAATGAGGGGGTGGGGGGAGTGGCTGGCTGCGGTTGCCCAGGTAACAGTGGCCCTGGTGACACTAGTCATGTCGCCCCCCCCCCCCCCACCCCAATCCCACCCACCTCCCCCCCTCCCTCGCCCTTCCCCCCCCAACCCCCCCTCCCCCCTCCACTCGCCTCCGAGAGTTACGGCGACCCTCGGAGCATGTGGCCGACGCACAGGGAGGTGGTTTTCAGGAACCACTGTGTGAGACCGAGGTCCAGCCTGGCCCCCAAGCCCAGCGTCCGGGTCAGCGCGTGCCCCCGCGCCGGCAGGGGACCCCCGGGGAGGGCGAGACGGTACAGCGGCCCCTCGGTGGCCTGCCTGCAAGATGCCCTGATGGCGCACTTCGAAACGATGCTCGACCTTGCGTTGCAGGTGAGTTCAGAGCAAGCTGTGGCCCCCCCCCTCCCACTCTTCCCCACCTCCCCGTGTTCCCTTCGCCAATCCCGAGCAAACCCCACAATGATTTACTGACTAAGGGACACCCCCTTCCTGGGCAGGCAGCGAGAGTGAGGTAGGAATAGGAGTTGAGAGGGTGAGCCAGTGGTAAGGGAGTGGGTGAAGGCAGCAGACAGATGTCCCAAGATATACACAAGCCCTTGTCAGAGGAATAGAGGGATCCATTGGTGAGATATCAGTGTTTCAGCGACATATCAACATGCCTGCGAGATATGATCATGTCGGTGAGATACCACTGCCCTGCAATATTAACTGGTGAGCGACGTATCCCCGTGTCAGTGAGATATCCCCGTGTGATACAGCGAGGTATCCCCGTGTGATACAGCGAGTTATCCCCGTGTCAGTGAGAAAACCCCATGTGATACAGCGAGATATCCCCGTGTGATACAGCGAGATATCCCCGTGTCAGTGAGAAAACCCCGTGTGATACAGCGAGATATCCCCGTGTGATACAGTGAGATATCCCCGTGTCAGTGAGAAAACCCTGTGTGATACAGCGCGATATCCCCGTGATCCAGCGAGATATCCCCGTGCGATACAGCGAGATAGCCCCGTGTGATACAGCGAGATATCCCCGTGTGATACAGCGAGATAGCCCCGTGTGATACAGCGAGACATCCCCGTGTCAGTGAGATATCCCCGTGTGATACAGCGAGATGGCCCCATGTGATACAGCGAGATGGCCCCGTGTGATACAGCGAGATATCCCCGTGGGATATAGCGAGATATCCCCGTGTGATACAGCGGGATATTCCCGTGTGATACAGCGAGATATCCCCGTGTGAGACAGCGAGATATCCCCGTGTGATACAGCGAGATATCCCCGTGTGATACAGCGCGATATCCCCGTGTGATACAGCGAGATGGCCCCGTGTGATGCAGCGAGATATCCCCATGGGATACAGTGTGATATCCCCGTGTGATACAGCGAGATATCCCCGTGTGATACAGCGAGATATCCCCGTGTGATACAGCGAGATATCCCCGTGTGATACAGCGAGATATCCCCGTGTGATACAGCGAGATATCCCCGTGTGATACAGCGAGATATCCCCGTGTGATCCAGCGAGATATCCCGTGTGATACAGCGAGATGGCCCCGTGTGATACAGTGTGATATCCCCGTGTGATACAGCGAGATATCCCCATGTGATACAGCGCGATATCCCCGTGTGATAAAGCGAGATATCCCCGTGTGATACAGCGTGATATCCCCGTGTGATACAGCGAGATATCCCTGTGTGATACAGCGAGATGGCCCCATGTGATACAGCGAGATATCCCCGTGTGATATAGCGAGATATCCCCGTGTGATACAGCGAGATATCCCCGTGTGATACAGCGAGATGGCCCCGTGTGATACAGCGAGATATCCCCGTGTGATACAGCGAGATGGCCTCGTGTGATACAGCGCGATATCCCCGTGTGATACAGCGAGATGGCCCCGTGTGATACAGCGAGATATCCCCGTGTGATACAGCGAGATATCCCCGTGTGATACAGCGAGATATCCCCGTATGATACAGCGAGATGGCCCCGTGTGATACAGCGAGATATCCCCGTGTAATACAGCGTGATATCCCCGTGTGATACAGCGAGATATCCCCGTGTGATACAGTGTGATATCCCCGTGTGATACAGCGAGATATGCCTGTGTGATACAGCGAGATGGCCCCGTGTGATACAGCGTGATATCCCCGTGTGATACAGCGAGATGGCCCCGTGTGATACAGTGAGATATCCCCGTGCGATACAGCGAGATATCCCCGTGCGATACAGCGAGATATCCCCGTGTGATACAGCGTGATATCCCCGTGTGATACAGTGAGACATCCCCGTGTGATACAGCGAGATATCCCCGTGTGATACAGCGAGATATCCCCGTGTGATACAGCGAGATGGCTCCGTGCGATACAGCGAGATATTCCCGTGTGATACAGCGTGATATCCCCGTGTGATACAGCGAGATATCCCCGTGTGATACAGCGTGATATCCCCGTGTGATACAGCGAGATATGCCTGTGTGATACAGCGAGATGGCCCCGTGTGATACAGCGTGATATCCCCGTGTGATACAGCGAGATGGCCCCGTGTGATACAGTGAGATAGCCCCGTGTGATACAGCGAGATATCCCCGTGTGATACAGCGAGATAGCCCCGTCCGATACAGCGAGATAGCCCCGTGCGATACAGCGAGATATCCCCGTGTGATACAGCGAGATATCCCCGTGTAATACTGTGAGATATCCCCGTGTGATACAGTGAGATATCCCCGTGTGATACAGTGAGATAGCCCCGTGTGATACAGCGAGATGGCCCCGTGTGATACAGCGAGATATCCCCGTGCGATACAGCGAGATATCCCTGTGTGATACAGCGAGATATCCCCGTGTGATACAGCGAGATATCCCCGTGTGATACAGCGAGATGGCCTCGTGTGATACAGCGAGATATCCCCGTGTGATACAGCGAGATATCCCCGTGTGATACAGCAAGATATTCCCGTGTGATACAGCGAGATGGCCCCATGTGATACAGCGAGATGGCCCTGTGTGATACAGCGCGATATCCCCGTGTGATCCAGTGAGATATCCCCGTGTGATACAGCGAGATATCCCCGTGTGATACAGTGAGATATCCCCGTGTGATACAGCGAGATGGCCCTGTGTGATACAGCGAGATATCCCCGTGTGATACAGCGAGATATCCCCGTGTGATACAGCGAGATATTCCCGTGTGATACAGCGAGATATCCCCGTGTGATACAGCGAGATGGCCCCGTGTGATACAGCGAGATGGCCCTGTGTGATACAGCGAGATGGCCTCGTGTGATACAGCGAGATATCCCCATGGGATACAGCGTGATATCCCCGTGTGGTACAGCGTGATATCCCCATGTGATACAGCGTGATATCCCCGTGTGATACAGCGAGATATCCCCGTGTGATACAGTGAGATGGCCCCGTGTGATACAGCGAGATGGCCTCGTGGTATACAGCGAGATATCCCCACGGGATACAGGGTGATATCCCCGTGTGATACAGCGAGATATCCCCGTGTGAGACAGCGAGATATCCCCGTGTGATACAGCGAGATATCCCCGTGTGAGACAGCGAGATGGCCTCGTGTGATACAGCGAGATATCCCCGTGTGATACAGCGAGATATCCCCGTGTGATACAGCGAGATGGCCTCGTGTGATACAGCGCGATATCCCCGTGTGATACAGCGCGATATCCCCGTGTGATACAGCGAGATATCCCCATGGGATACAGCGCGATATCCCCGTGTGATACAGCGAGATAGCCCCGTGTGATACAGCGAGATATCCCCGTGTGATACAGCGAGATACCCCCGTGTGATACAGCGCGATATCCCCGTGTGATACAGCGAGATGGCCTCGTGTGATACAGCGAGATATCCCCGTGTGATACAGCGAGATATCCCCGTGTGATACAGCGAGATAGCCCCGTGTGATACAGCGAGATAGCTCCATGTGATACAGCGAGATATCCCCGTGTGATACAGCGAGATGGCCTCGTGTGATACAGCGCGATATCCCCGTGTGATACAGCGCGATATCCCCGTGTGATACAGCGCGATATCCCCGTGTGATACAGCGAGATATCCCCATGGGATATAGCGCGATATCCCCGTGTGATACAGCGAGATAGCCCCGTGTGATACAGCGAGATATCCCCGTGTGATACAGCGCGATATCCCCGTGTGATACAGCGAGATGGCCTCGTGTGATACAGCGAGATATCCCCGTGTGATACAGCGAGATAGCCCCGTGTGATACAGCGAGATAGCCCCGTGTGATACAGCGAGATGGCCCCGTGTGATACAGCGAGATGGCCCCGTGTGATACAGCGCGATATCCCCGTGTGATACAGCGCGATATCCCCGTGTGATACAGCGAGATAGCCCCGTGTGATACAGCGAGATATCCCCGTGTGATACAGCGAGATAGCCCCGTGTGATACAGCGAGATATCCCCGTGTGATACAGCGCGATATCCCCGTGTGATACAGCGAGATATCCCCGTGTGATACAGCGTGATATCTCCGTGTGATACAGCGTGATATCCCCGTGTGATACAGCGTGATATCCCCGTGTGATACAGCGAGATATCCCCGTGTGATACAGCGAGATATCCCCGTGTGATACAGCGAGATATCCCCGTGTGATACAGCGAGATATCCCCATGGGATACAGCGCGATATCCCCGTGTGATACAGCGAGATAGCCCCGTGTGATACAGCGAGATATTCCCATGGGATACAGCGCGATAGCCCCGTGTGATACAGCGAGATATCCCCGTGTGATACAGCGGGATATCCCCGTGTGATGCAGCGTGATATCCCCGTGTGATACAGCGCGATATCCCCGTGTGATACAGCGAGATATCCCCATGGGATACAGCGCGATATCCCCGTGTGATACAGCGAGATATCCCCGCGTGATACAGCGCGATATCCCCGTGTGATACAGCGAGATGGCCTCGTGTGATACAGCGAGATATCCCCGTGTGATACAGCGAGATAGCCCCGTGTGATACAGCGAGATGGCCCCGTGTGATACAGCGAGATGGCCCCGTGTGATACAGCGCGATATCCCCGTGTGATACAGCGCGATATCCCCATGTGATACAGCGAGATAGCCCCGTGTGATACAGCGAGATATCCCCGTGTGATACAGCGAGATAGCCCCGTGTGATACAGCGAGATAGCCCCGTGTGATACAGCGAGATATCCCCGTGTGATACAGCGAGATAGCCCTGTGTCTGCAATATTAACTTGTGAGTGAGATATTGCTGTGTCTGTGAGATATCCCCATGTCAGCAAGATATCAATGATGAACTGGAGAGCAGGAGAGAGATAGAGAATCTGGTGAACTGTTGCGACAATAATCACTCCCTAAATGTCAGTAAAAAAAAAGATAGTCATCGACTTCTGGAAACACGGTGGTGGACATGCCCCTGTCTACATCAACAGGGATGAAGTGGAAATGGTCGCGAGCTTCAAGTTCCTAGGTGTCCAGATTACCAACAACCTGTCCTGGTCCCCCCCGCGCCGACACTATAGTTAAGAAAGCCTCATCAATGCCTCTACTTTCTCAGAAGACTAAGGAAATTTGGCATGGCAGCTACGACTCTCACCAACTTTTACAGATGCACCATAGAAAGCATCCTTTCTGGTTGTATCACAGCTTGGTATGGGGCTCCTGCTCTGCCCAAGACCGCAAGGAACTACAAAGGGTTGTGAATGTAGCCCAATCCCATCACGCAAACCAGCCTCCCATCCATTGACTCTGTCTACACTTCCCGCTGCCTCGGGAAAAGCAGCCGGCATAATCAAGGACCCCACGCACCCCGGACATTCTCTCTTCCACCTTCTTCCGTCGGGAAAAAGATACTAAAGTCTGAGGTCACGTACCAACCGACTCAAGAACAGCTTCTGCCATCAGACTTTTGACCTGATATTAAGCTGATCTTTCTCTACACCCTAGCTATGACTGTAACGCTACATTCTGCACCCTCCCTTTTCCTTCTCCCCTGTGTACTCTATGAATGGTATGCTTTGTCTGTATAGCGCGCAAGAAACAATACTTTTCACTGTATCCCAGTACATGTGACAATAATGATTCAAATCAAATGTCCCCGCATCAATGAGTTAGCCATGTGTCAGCGAGATATCCCCGGGTCAGCGAGATATCCCCGCTTCAGCGAGATATCCCCGGGTCAGCGAGATATCCCCGCGTCAGCGAGATACCCCCACGTCAGCGAGATATCCCCGCGTCAGCGAGATATCCCCGCGTCAGCGAGATATCCCCGCGTCAGCGAGATATCCCCGTGTCAGTGAGATATCCCCGGGTCAGCGAGATATCCCCGCGTCAGCGAGATATCCCCGCGTCAGCGAGATATCCCCGCGTCAGCGAGATACCCCCGCGTCAGCGAGATATCCCCGTGTCAGCGAGATATCCCCGCGTCAGCGAGATATCCCCGCGTCAGCGAGATATCCCCGCGTCAGCGAGATATCCCCGTGTCAGTGAGATATCCCCGGGTCAGCGAGATATCCCCGCTTCAGCGAGATATCCCCGGGTCAGCGAGATATCCCCGCGTCAGCGAGATATCCCCGCGTCAGCGAGATACCCCTGCGTCAGCGAGTTATCCCCGCGTCAGCGAGATATCCCCGCGTCAGCGAGATATCCCCGCGTCAGCGAGATATCCCCGTGTCAGCGAGATACCCCCGCGTCAGTGAGATATCCCTGCGTCAGCGAGATATCCCCGCGTCAACGAGATATCCCCGCGTCAGCGAGATATCCCCGCGTCAACGAGGTATCCCCGCGTCAGCGAGATATCCCCGTGTCACCGAAGTATCCCCGCGTCAGCGAGATATCCCCGCGTCAGCGAGATATCCCCGCGTCAGCGAGATATCCCCGCATCAGCGAGATATCCCCGTGTCAGTGAGATATCCCCGCGTCAGCGAGCTATCCCCGCGTCAGTGAGATATCCCCGTGTTAGCGAGCTTTCCCTGCGTCAGCGAGATATCCCCGTGTCAGTGAGATATCCCCGCGTCAGCGAGATATCCCCGTGTCAGCGAGATATCCCCGCGTCAGCGAGATATCCCCGTGTCAGCGAGATATCCCCGCGTCAGCGAGATATCCCCGTGTCAGCGAGATATCCCCGCGTCAGCGAGATATCCCCGCGTCAGCGAGATATCCCCGCGTCAGCGAGATATCCCCGCGTCAGCGAGATATCCCCGTGTCAGTGAGATATCCCCGTGTCAGTGAGATATCCCCGTGTCAGCGAGATATCCCCGTGTCAGCGAGATATCCCCGTGTCAGTGAGATATCCCCGTGTCAGTGAGATATCTCCGTGTCAGCGAGATATCACCGTCATAGAGTCATACTCTGTAGAAAAGGTCTTTCAGCCTTAACTACTACTAAATGGGTGCTAATCCCATTTTCCCGCACTTGTCCCACATCCGTGTCAGTGAGATATCGCCATGAGTGACATATCACCGTATCACTGAAGTGCCCCCAAGTCCATGAGCTATCCCCATGTCCGTGAGAGATCCCCATGTCATGGGGGCATTGCTGTGTCACGGATGGCGTTCAGCCTCTCACTTTGGGTGGAGGGGGGGGGGGGAATCCCCTGTCAATGGGGGGCTTTCTCCCTGTCAGTGTTTGGGGGAGTGGGGGAGGGCGCAGTTTCGCCATGTCAAAGGGTGGAGGGGGAATCACCGTGTTGAAGGGGATATAAATTTGTTAGTGGGATACACATCCTCTTTAATGGCAGGTATCGTTCCTATGTAACCCGTGCAGTACCTGGAACACATGGCCCCGTTTGTTACTGTCCATCTTTTCATAGTCTAATGGGGAGGATGAGGAAATCAAGGTCAGTGTGTCGCCAGTGGTCAAGGGTGAGGATCCACGCTGTCACAGATATTGCCGAGCCAGAGAAGACACACCGATAAACAGCCGTCCCAGGTAAGGAAAACAGTGCGACGAAGGATCCAATGTCCAGGGAATGTAAAGGGTCAGGCCTCAACTCACACTCAACACAGAGCAAAATGCGGACAGTGTAAAGGGAGCTTTACTCTGTATCGAACCCCGTGCTGTACCTGTCCTGGGAGTGTTTGATGGGGGACAGTGTCGAGGGAGCTTTACTCTGTATCTAACCCCGTGCTGTACCTGTCCTGGGAGTGTTTGATGGGGGACAGTGTAGAGGGAGCTTTACTCTGTATCTAACCCCGTGCTGTACCTGTCCTGGGAGTGTTTGATGGGGGACAGTGTAGAGGGAGCTTTACTCTGTATCGAACCCCGTGCTGTACCTGTCCTGGGAGTGTTTGATGGGGGACAGTGTCGAGGGAGCTTTACTCTGTATCTAACCCCGTGCTGTACCTGTCCTGGGAGTGTTTGATGGGGACAGTGTAGAGGGAGCTTTACTCTGTATCTAACCCCGTGCTGTACCTGTCCTGGGAGTGTTTGATGGGGGACAGTGTAGAGGGAGCTTTACTCTGTATCTAACCCCGTGCTGTCCCTGTCCTGGGAGTGTTTGATGGGGGACAGTGTAGAGGGAGCTTTACTCTGTATCTAACCCCGTGCTGTACCTGTCCTGGGAGTGTTTGACGGGGGACAGTGTAGAGGGAGCTTTACTCTGTATCTAACCCCGTGCTGTACCTGTCCTGGGAGTGTTTGACGGGGGACAGTGTAGAGGGAGCTTTACTCTGTATCTAACCCCGTGCTGTACCTGTCCTGGGAGTGTTTGATGGGGACAGTGTAGAGGGAGCTTTACTCTGTATCTAACCCCGTGCTGTACCTGTCCTCGGAGTGTTTGATGGGGACAGTGTAGAGGGAGCTTTACTCTGTATCTAACCCCGTGCTGTACCTGTCCTGGGAGTGTTTGACGGGGGACAGTGTAGAGGGAGCTTTACTCTGTATCTAACCCCGTGCTGTACCTGTCCTGGGAGTGTTTGATGGGGACAGTGTAGAGGGAGCTTTACTCTGTATCTAACCCCGTGCTGTACCTGTCCTCGGAGTGTTTGATGGGGACAGTGTAGAGGGAGATTTACTCTGTATCTAACCCCGTGCTGTACCTGTCCTGGGAGTGTTTGATGGGGGACAGTGTAGAGGGAGCTTTACTCTGTATCTAACACCGTGCTGTACCTGTCCTGGGAGTGTTTGATGGGGGACAGTGGAGAGGGAACTTTACTCTGTATCTAACCCTGTGCTGTACCTCTCCTGGGAGTGTTTGATGGGGGACAGTGTAGAGGGAGCTTTACTCTGTATCTAACCCTGTGCTGTACCTGTCCTGGGAGTGTTTGATGGGGGCAGTGTAGAGGGAGCTTTACTCTGTATCTAACCCTGTGCTGTACCTCTCCTGGGAGTGTTTGATGGGGGACAGTGTAGAGGGAGCTTTACTCTGTATCTAACCCTGTGCTGTACCTGTCCTGGGAGTGTTTGATGGGGGACAGTGTAGAGGGAGCTTTACTCTGTATCTAACCTCGTGCTGTACCTGTCCTGGGAGTGTTTGATGGGGGACAGTGTAGAGGGAGCTTTACTCTGTATCTAACCCCGTGCTGTACCTGTCCTGGGAGTGTTTGATGGGGGACAGTGTAGAGGGAGCTTTACTCTGTATCTAACCCCGTGCTGTACCTGTCCTGGGAGTGTTTGATGGGGGACAGTGTAGAGGGAGCTTTACTCTGTATCTAACCCCGTGCTGTATCTGTCCTGGGAGTGTTTGCTGGGGGACAGTGTAGAGGGAGCTTTACTCTGTATCTCACCCTGTGCTGTCCCTGTCCTGGGAGTGTTTGATGGGGACAGTGTAGAGGGAGCTTTACTCTGTATCTAACCCCGTGCTGTACCTGTCCTCGGAGTGTTTGATGGGGACAGTGTAGAGGGAGCTTTACTCTGTATCTAACCCCATGCTGTACCTGTCCTGGGAGTGTTTGATGGGGGACAGTGTAGGGGGAGCTTTACTCTGTATCTAACCCCGTGCTGTACCTGTCCTGGGAGTGTTTGATGGGGACAGTGTAGAGGGAGCTTTACTCTGTATCTAACCCCGTGCTGTACCTGTCCTGGGAGTGTTTGATGGGGGACAGTGGAGAGGGAACTTTACTCTGTATCTAACCCTGTGCTGTACCTCTCTTGGGAGTGTTTGATGGGGGACAGTGTAGAGGGAGCTTTACTCTGTATCTAACCCCGTGCTGTACCTGTCCTGGGAGTGTTTGATGGGGAACAGTGTAGAGGGAGCTTTACTCTGTATCTAACCCCGTGCTGTACCTCTCCTGGGAGTGTTTGATGGGGGACCGTGTAGAGGGAACTTTACTCTGTATCTAACCCCGTGCTGTACCTGTCCTGGGAGTGTTTAATGGGGGACAGTGTAGAGGGAGCTTTACTCTGTATCTAACCCCGTGTTGTACCTGTCCTGGGAGTGTTTGATGGGGGACAGTGTAGAGGGAGCTTTACTCTGTATCTAACCCTGTGCTGTACCTGTCCTGGGAGTGTTTGATGGGGGACAGTGTAGAGGGAGCTTTACTCTGTATCTAACCCCGTGCTGTACCTGTCCTGGGAGTGTTTGATGGGGGACAGTGTAGAGGGAGCTTTACTCTGTATCTAACCCCGTGCTGTACCTGTCCTGGGAGTGTTTGATGGGGGACAGTGTAGAGGGAGCTTTACTCTGTATCTAACCCCGTGCTGTACCTGTCCTGGGAGTGTTTGATGGGGGACAGTGTAGAGGGAGCTTTACTCTGTATCTAACCCCATGCTGTAGCTGTCCTGGGAGTGTTTGATGGGGGACAGTGTAGAGGAAGCTTTACTCTGTATCTAACCCCGTGCTGTACCTGTCCTGGGAGTGTTTGATGGGGACAGTGTAGAGGGAGCTTTACTCTGTCTCTAACCCCGTGCTGTACCTGTCCTGGGAGTGTTTGATGGGGGACAGTGGAGAGGGAGCTTGTGTTTTATCCTCTAGTTAATCCCATGTTGAATCCCTCATTGTTGCATTTAGGGAAGGGCCGTGTAAACAAGCCTGGGAGTCGAATCCAGAATGTAATCCAATGCGTCCTGACTTGTCCTGCCTGGAGTCCCTGTTCGATTGGACATTCTCCATGAGTCGTATCACGAACAATGGGATGTGCGCGCTGGACAGAGACGAGAATGACGGGACATGCCCGATGCACAAGGACAAGGATAAAACATCGCGACTCCTGGGGAGGGTCAACGATCAAGTGTGCCCCTTGCACAAGGTCAAAGATCAACAGTCACAACACCAGGATGAGGTTACGGGCAAAGGGTCGTGCCCTCTGTGCAAGATCAAGGGTGAGGGGTCGTGCTACATGGGAAAAGTCATGGACCAAGGGCTGTGCCCCTTGCACAAGGTCAAGGATCAAGAGTCAAGCTGGCAGGGCAAGATCATGGACAAAGGGTCGTGCCCTCTGTGCAAGATCCAGGACGTCAAGCCGTTCCCCTTGGGCAAGGTCAAGGATCAAGGGTCATGCCCGCTGTGCAAGGTCAAGCATCAAGGGTTATGCCCCTTGGGCAAGAGTGAAAGGTCGTGCCCTCTGGGCATGGTCAAGGATGAAGAGACGTGCCCCTTGGCCAGGGTCCAGGGTCAGGGGTCGTGCCCCCTGGGCCCCTCCCCCCTGCACTGGATGTGGGAGGGGTTCTCTGTGGATCGCTACGCCCCCCGCCGGCGGCCGGAAGCAGCTGCAGGCGGCGAGTCGGAGGTGAAGGCGGGCGGACTCTTCCAAGTCGGGCCGCTGACGGGGCCGCGGCGGACCCTCCCCGCCGGCCGGCGGCAGGTGGGCGAGTCCGGGCCGGCCGCGCGCGCAGCCTGCGGCCAGGCCACGCCCCTGAGCAACGCCGCCGTCGCCGGGGCAACCGGACGGCAGCGTCAGGCGCAGGCGCCATGGCGCGAGGATCAACGGAGAGCCGCCGCCGCCTGCAGCGAGTTCCTGCGGCTGTACCGGCTGGAGACCGCGGCCGGCCGCTGCGAGGGGGACGGCGGAGCCGGCGACCGGAGGAGGAGGAGGACGATGGCGGCCGGCCCGACCCGGCTAAAAGTCACCAAGCTGGTCCAGCAGAGGCACGAACTCATCAGGTAAAGAGTCCCTCCCCCTCCCCCGGAGGCCATTGGTTCCTTCAGCTGTCAATCAGCCGGTGCCTTCTCACTATTGGATAATCGGTATGTCAATCAGATCGGCCTCGCCTGTGATTTGCGAGCGCTGAGCACCCGCTCCTCCCGTCATTGTGCCAGACCGCCCCGCAATGCCCATTGGCTAAGGCACACGTCAATCACATTTAGGCTCCCCTCATTGGTCTAGACCACAACGTCACTCACGGCCGACCTATTCGTATTGGCCAAGCCATACGCCATTCACATCCAATCCTCCCCTCATTGGTTAACATCGGCGGGGGGTCGAGCGCCCCGCCCCTCTCCTCCCAACCCAGACCATCCCACACCGCCCCCCCTTCCTATCCCCATTGGCCAGATCACACGTCCATCACAGCTAAGCCCCCCAGTCATTGGTTCGTGCCTCCGTTCCCGCCCTCCCCTCCCCGTCATTGCTCAATCCCCCCGCCCTTTCTCCCATTGGTGGAGATAACCATCCATCATCTCGGAGCCGCCTGCCATTGGCCGTCCGATCGTCGGCACCGCCCTCCTGCCTCGCGCTCCCCCGGATTGGCTCCGAGAGATTGCCAATCACCTCAGCCCGCTCAGGCCATTGGTTCAGCCGATGGGACGCCCGCCCCCTTTCCATTGTTTCGCCTCTAACGTCATTGGGCGGGTGGAATGTCAATCAATCAGAGGCCCCACCCCTCACCTGGGCTATTTTTTTTACACTGAAAGAGGTCTCAACCTCCAGGTTCAAGTCCAACAGGTTTAACATAGAACATAGAACAGTACAGCACAGAACAGGCCCTTCGGCCCACAATGTTGTCCCGAGCTTTATCTGAAACCAAGATCAAGCTATCCCACTCCCTATCATCCTGGTGTGCTCCATGTGCCTATCCAATAACCGCTTAAATGTTCCTAAAGTGTCTGACTCCACTATCACTGCAGGCAGTCCATTCCACACCCCAACCACTCTCTGCGTAAAGAACCTACCTCTGATATCCTTCCTGTATCTCCCACCATGAACCCTATAGTTATGCCCCCTTGTAATAGCTCCATCCACCCGAGGAAATAGTCTTTGAACGTTCACTCTATCTATCCCCTTCATCATTTTATAAACCTCTTTTCAGTCTCCCCTCAGCCTCCTCCGCTCCAGAGAGAACAGCCCGAGCTCCCTCAACCTTTCCTCATAAGACCTACCCTCCAAACCAGGCAGCATCCTGGTAAATCTCCCCTGCACTCTTTCCAGCGCTTCCACATCCTTCTTATAGTGAGGTGACCAGAACTGCACACAATATTCCAAATGTGGTCTCACCAAGGTCCTGTACAGTTGCAGCATAACCCCACGGCTCTTAAACTCCAACCCCTGTTAATAAAAGCTAACACACTATAGACCTTCTTCACAGCTCTATCCACTTGAGTGGCAACCTTTAGAGATCTGTGGATATGAACCCCAAGATCTCTCTGTTCCTCCACAGTCTTCAGAACCCTACCATTCCATTCCATTCCACACTTCTTATAGTGAGGTGACCAGAACTGCAGACAATATTCCAAATGTGGTCTAAAAAAAACTCCGTGCCTTTTTCCACCGCACGGAGGCGTTTCCTGTGCGGGCTGCTGCTGCACACCTTCCACTACCGCGTCCTCGCCTGTCGCCCGGATACACCTTGGCGGGCCTTGTTGCCGCCGGGCGGCGGAGGTCCCCGCTGGAGGTCCCTCTACGTAGGGATCTCCCCCAATTACGTCGGGGACCTGGGGTGGAGGGTGATGCATGCAGCAGTTCCGCACAACCGTAGGATTCACTGGTTCAGGGGCTCCGAAGACTGCCCCTTCTGTGGCCTTGTGGAGTCCGTGGACCATGTCTATGTTGTGTGTCTTAGGCTGCACTCCCTTTTTGTTTTCCTAAAGAACCTTTTATTGATGTTTTGTTTGCACTTCAGTCCCACGCTCCTGATCTACGGACACCCGGTGCGGAGAGGGGAGGGTCGGGATGCCAACCTCCTCGTGAACCTGCTCCTGGGCCTGGCGAAATGCGCCATTTACCGGTCCAGGCAGCGGGCGATCGAGGGGGCCGTCCATCCTGACTGTCTTCCCCTCTACCACAGCTACGTTCGTGGCCGGGTGTCCCTGGAGAGGGAGCATGCAGTGTCCACGGGCGCGGTTGACGCTTTCCACACCCGTTGGGCACCGCAGGGGTTGGGGTGCGTTATTGACCCTGATAATCACATTTTAATTTGATGTTTTCAAGTTTCCTTTGTACTTTGATTTTTATTCGGGCTGTTCCCCCTCCTTTTGGGGAGCTACCCCTTTTACTTTGTCCTGATTTAATTTGAGTTTGTTTATTCGGTTTGACCTTAAAAGAGGCCACCAAGGTCCTGTACAGTTGCAGCATAACCCCACGGCTCTTAAACTCAAACCCCCTGTTAATAAATGCTAACACACTACAGGCCTTCTTCACGGCTCTATCCACTTGAGTGGCAACCTTCAGAGATCTGTGGATATGAACCCCAGGATCTCTCTGTTCCTCCACATTCCTCAGAACCTTACCGTTGACCCTGTAATCCACATTTAAATTAGTCCGACCAAAATGAATCACCTCGCACTTATCAGGGTTAAACTCCATCTGCCATTTTTTGGCCCAGCTCTGCATCCTATCACTGTCCCTTTGCAGCCTACAACAGCCCTCCACCTCATCCACTACTCCACCAATCTTGGTGTCATCAGTTTATCTGGCATCACTAGCTTTCGGAGCGCCGCTCCTTCATCAGGTGAGTGAGGAGTTGTGTTCACAAACACGGCGCATATAGACACAGACACAATTTACAAAATAATGGTTGGAATGCGAGTCTTTACAGGTAATCAAGTCTTAAAGGTACAGACAATGTGAGTGGAGAGAGCATTAAGCACAGGTTAAAGAGATGTGTATTGTATTGACTCTGCGCCGTCGTGTGTCGTGAAGGCTGCCTTGGAGAACGCTTACCCGAAGATCAGAGGCCGAATGCCCGTGACCGCTGAAGCGTTCCCCGACACAATTTACAATATAATGGTAGGGCGTTGAGGAGAGTTACAGAACTAAAGAGATCTAGGGGTACATGTTCATAGCTCCTTGAAAGTGGAGTCACAGGTGGACAGAGTGGTGAAGAAGGCATTCGGCATGCGTGGTTTCATCGGTCAGAACATTGAATACAGGAGTTGGGACGTCTTGTTGAAGTTGTACAAAACATTGGTAAGGCCGCACTTGGAATACTGTGTGCAGTTCTGGTCACCCTATTATAGAAAGGATATTATTAAACTAGACAGAGTGCAGAAAAGATTTACTAGGATGCTACCGGGACTTGATGGTTTGAGTTATAAGGAGAGGCTGGATAGACTGGGACTTTTTTCTCTGGAGCGTAGGAGGCTGAGGGGTGATCTTATAGAGGTCTGTAAAATAATGAGGGGCATAGATCAGCTAGATAGTCAATATCTTTTCCCAAAGGTAGGGGAGTCTAAAACTAGAGGGCACAGGTTTAAGGTGAGAGGGGAGAGATACAAAAGAGTCCAGAGGGACAATTTTTTCACACAGAGGGTGGTGAGTGTCTGGAACAAGCTGCCAGAGGTAGTAGTAGAGGCGGGTACAATTTTACCTTTGAGAAAGCGTTTAGACAGTTACATGGGTACGATGGGTATAGAGGGATATGGGCCAAACGCGGGCAATTGGGACTAGCTTCGGAGTTTTAAAAAAAAATAAGGGCGGCATGGACAAGTTGGGCCGAAGGGCCTGTTTCCATGCTGTAAACCTCTATAATTCTATGACAAGATAATGGTTGGAATGCGAGTCTTTACAGGTAATCAAGTCTTAAAGGTACAGACAATGTGAGTGGAGAGAGGGTTAAGCACAGGTTAAAGAGATGTGTATTGTCTCCAGCCAGGACAGTTAGTGAGATTTTGCAAGCCCAGGCAAGTCGTGGGGGTTACAGATAGTGTGACATGAACCCAATATCCCGGTTGAGGCCGTCCTCATGTATGCGGAACTTGGCTATCAGTCTCTGCTCGGCGATTCTGCGTTGTCGTGAAGGCCGCCTTGGAGAACGCTTACCCAAATATCAGAGGCCGAATGCCCGTGACCGCTGAAGTGCTCCCCAACAGGAAGAGAACAGTCTTGCCTGGTGATTGTCGAGCGGTGTTCATTCATCCGTTGTCGTAGCGTCTGCATGGTCTCCCCAGTGTACCATGCCTCGGGACATCCTTTCCTGCAGCAGATCAGGTACAGTAAGAAGTCTCACATCACCAGGTTAAAGTCCAACAGGTTTATTTGGTAGCACAAGCCACTAGCTTTCGGAACGTTGCCCCTTCATCAGGTGAGTTGCCCACTCACCTGATGAAGGAGCAGCGCTCCGAAAGCTAGTGGCTTGTGCTACCAAATAAACCTGTTGGACTTTAACCTGGTGATGTGAGACTTCTTACTGTGTTTACCCCAGTCCAATGCCGGCATCTCCACATCATGCGTATCAGGTAGACAACGTTGGCCGAGTCGCAAGAGTAGGTACCGTGTACCTGGTGGATGGTGTTCTCACGTGAGATGATGGCATCCGTGTCGATGATCCGGCACGTCTTGCAGAGGTTGCTGTGGCAGGGTTGTGTGGGGTCGTGGTCACTGTTCTCCTGAAGGCAGGGTAGTTTGATGCGGACAATTGTCTGTTTGAGGTTGTGCGGTTGTTTGAAGGCAAGAAGTGGGGGTGTGGGGATGGCCTTGGCGAGATGTTCGTCTTCATCAATGACATGTTGAAGGCTCCGGAGAAGATGTTGTAGCTTCTCCGCTCCGGAGAAGTACCGGACGACGAAGGGTACTCTGTCCGCCGTGTCCCGTGTTTGTCGTCTGAGGAGGTGGGTGCGGTTTTTCGCTGTGGCATGTTGGAACTTACATTGTCTGTACCTTTCAGACTTGATTACCTGTAAAGACTCGCATTCCAACCATTATTTTGTAAATTGAGTTTGTGTCTTTATATGCCCTGTTTGTGAACAGAACTTCCACTCACCTGATGAAGGAGCGGCGCTCCGAAAGCTCGTGCTCCCAAATAAACCTGTTGGACTTTAACCTGGTGTTGTGAGACTTCTTACTATTTTTTTAACCCCTTCATCTCCATCCCCACCTTAAATGGGCCAAATGGCCACATAGTTGTCCCTTTTGAAGTGTTTAGAAGGGAAAAAATTATTTGGGGGTGGGGGGGGGGGGGGGGGGGGGGAAGGGAGGATGGCGAACGAGCTAAAGGATTGGGAATAAATTTTGGGAGCTCTCCATCGAAGGGCCAGCACCAGCCCAATAGCCCGAATGGTCTCCCCTACTCTTTTTCTAAAGTTTCAAAGTTTAAAATTCTTTAAAGTTTAAAGTTAGTCACAAGTAGGCTTACATTAACACTGCAATGAAGTTACTGTGAAAATCCCCTAGTCGCATTTGGCCGTGCTAAATTCTCCCTCAGTGTACCCAAGCAGGCAGTGTGGCGACTAGGGGATTTTCACAGTAACTTCATTGCAGTGTTAATGTCAGCCTACTTGTGACACTAATAAATAAACTTTAAACTTTAACCATCACGTCTTTTGGACTGTGGGCGGAAACTGGAGCACCCGGAGGAAACCCATGCAGACACGGGGAGAATGTGCAGACTCCACACGGACAGTGACCCTAGGCCGGGAATCGAACCCGGGTCCCTGGCGCTGTGAGGCAGCAGCGCCAACCCACTGTGCCGCCCTATAACTGGGCATCGAGATGAGAAGTAAAAGGGAGGGGTTTGGATAAAGGGGGAAAATACGCTGACAGAAACGTCTTGAGATGTTTATCACCAGCCCGGTGGTTCACACACAAACCCTTGGGCCTTCGTTCCAGGAACAACCTAATGGAGAAGGAAAGACAAGAATTGATGGAGCAAAGAAAGCTCTTCAAGGAGAGGATGAAGAGGAGGAGGACGGGGAGGCTGATTGCAGCCAGGTTAGCCGTGTGTGAGATGGACAAGTGGAGGAGGACGCAGGCCGGGAAAAAGCTGCAGTGCTTCAGGTGACAGGGCCCGATTTTACCATTTTCATTCTAAGTGCCGAATCTGGGCGTAATGCAGATCCGACTTAGAAATCTGCTTTCAGGCTCCCCCCATACGCTCTCGGCCATCTCCAGTCCCACTCGCGCTGCGGGTGGGGCTTAGCGCGGCCGAAACGATCGGAGCTCTGAACCGCGCATGCGCAGTTGGAAAAAAATTGGAAAAAGCGCGCCCGTGTCAGATCGCTCCTGAGCCACAAAAAAATGGAGAAAGCGGCCGGGGAGCGAAAAGCGGGAGCAAGGGTGTGGGGGGAGGCAGATGGATCTCTGGTGGGGGGGGGGGTGGCAGATGGATCTCTGGTGGAGGGGGGCAGATGGATCTCTAGTGGAGGGGGGGGGCAGAGGGATCTCTGGTGGCGGAGGGGGGCAGAGGGATCTCTGGTGGAGGGGGGCAGAGGGATCTCTGGTGGAGGGGGGCAGATGGATCTCTGGTGGAGGGGGGCAGAGGGATCTCTGGTGGAGGGGGGCAGAGGGATCTCTGGTGGAGGGGGGCAGAGGGATCTCTGGTGGAGGGGGGCAGATGGATCTCTGGTGGAGGGGGGCAGAGGGATCTCTGGTGGAGGGGGGCAGAGGGATCTCTGGTGGAGGGGGGCAGATGGATCTCTGGTGGAGGGGGGCAGAGGAATCTCTGGCGGAGGGGGGCAGAGGGATCTCTGGTGGAGGGGGGCAGAGGGATCTCTGGTGGAGGGGGGCAGAGGGATCTCTGGTGGAGGAGGGGGGGCAGATGGATCTCTGGTGGTGGAGGGGGGCAGAGGGATCTCTGGTGGAGGGGGGCAGAGGGATCTCTGGTGTGAGGGGGCAGAGGGATCTCTGGTGGAGGGGGGCAGAGGGATCTCTGGTGTGAGGGGGCAGAGGGATCTCTGGTGGAGGGGGGCAGATGAATCTCTAGTGGGGGGTGGGCAGATGGATCTCTGGTTGGGGGGGGAATGGATCTCTGGTGGTGGGGCGGGGGGCAGATGGATCTCTGGTGGAGGGGGGCAGATGGATCTCTGGTGGAGAGGGGCAGATGGATCTCTGGTGGAGAGGGGCAGATGGATCTCTGGTGGAGAGGGGCAGATGGATCTCTGGTGGAGGGGGGGAAGATGGATCTCTGGCGGAGGGGGGCAGAGGGATCTCTGGTGGTGGGGGGGGCAGATGGATCTCTGGTGGGGGGGCAGATGGATCTCTGGTGGAGAGGGGCAGATGGATCTCTGGTGGAGAGGGGCAGATGGATCTCTGGTGGAGAGGGACAGAGGGATCTCTGGTGGTGGGGGGGGCAGATGGATCTCTGGTGGGGGGGCAGATGGATCTCTGGTGGAGAGGGGCAGATGGATCTCTGGTGGAGAGGGGCAGATGGATCTCTGGTGGAGAGGGGCAGATGGATCTCTGGTGGAGAGGGGCAGATGGATCTCTTGTGGATGGGGGGGCAGATGGATCTCTGGCGGAGGGGGGCAGAGGGATCTCTGGTGGTGGGGGGGCAGATGGATCTCTGGTGGGGGGGGCAGATGGATCTCTGGTGGTGGAGGGGGGCAGATGGATCTCTGGTGGTGGATGGGGGCAGATGGATCTCTGGTTGGCGGGGGATGGATCTCTGGTGGTGGGGCGGGGGGCAGATGGATCTCTGGTGGGGGGGGCAGATGGATCTCTGGTGGGGGGGATGGGGCAGGGGGGTCCGCTGCCACTCTGCGGGCGATCGGTGTGAGGGGGGGGAGGGGGGTAGGGGTGGCGATCGGTCTGGGTAGTGGGGGTGGTGGATAAGGGGGACACCCCTTACCCACCCCCCCGCACTACCCAGACCGATCGCCATCCCTGCCCCTCCCCCACCAGAGATCCATCTGCCCCCCCCGGCCCCCCATCGCTTTAATGCAAATGCATTTAAATCGTCGTTGCGCCCGTTTTGGGCATGAAGCGGATCGCCGC
This sequence comes from Mustelus asterias, assembly GCF_964213995.1. Classification (NCBI taxonomy): domain Eukaryota; kingdom Metazoa; phylum Chordata; class Chondrichthyes; order Carcharhiniformes; family Triakidae; genus Mustelus; species Mustelus asterias. The sequence goes on from NW_027590145.1 coordinate 1,278,323, forward strand.
CATTCGCGGGTCTCGGTATAAGTGGCGATCTGCGCGGACGGGGGTGCAGATCGTGATAAAGGCCTCACACCCGACTTTACCACGATTTCGTGCCCGAAAACGGGTGCAAATTGATGGTAAAACCGGGCCTAATATTTCCCAGTCTGACCTCTCAACAATTGGACTCGAGAGACCTGAATGTCCCGTTAGACAGGAAGGGAAAGGGCCTTCTCCACACGCAGTGAGATAGGCCATACATCCAGGACCCTCTGTAAATACTGACAGGCTCCCCGGGGACCCTCTGTAAATACTGACACACTCCCCCCGGGGATCCCCTGTAAATACTGACACACTCCTCCACGGGGACCCCCTGTAAATACTGACACACTCCCCCACGGGGACCCCCTGTAAATACTGACACACTCCCCCCGGGGACCCTCTGTAAATACTGACACACTCCCCCCCGGGGACCCTCTGTAAATACTGACACACTCCCCGGGGACCCTCTGTAAATACTGACACACTCCCCCCCGGGGACCCTCTGTAAATACTGACACACTCCCCCTGGGGATCCCCTGTAAATACTGACACACTCCCCCACGGGGATCCCCTGTAAATACTGACACACTCCCCCCGGGGACCCCCTGTAAATACTGACACACTCCCCCCCCCGGGGAACCCCTGTAAATACTGACACACTCCCCCCCCCGGGGATCCCCTGTAAATACTGACACACTCCCCCCGGGGACCCTCTGGAAATACTGACACACTCCCCCCCGGGGACCCCCTGTAAATACTGACACACGCCCCCGGAGACCCTCTGTAAATACTGACACACTCCCCCCCCCGGGGATCCCCTGTAAATACTGACACACTCCCCCCGGGGACCCCCTGTAAATACTGACACACTCCCCCCCGGGGACCCCCTGTAAATACTGACACACTCCCCCCGGGGACCCCCTGTAAATACTGACACACCCCAACCCGGGGACCCCCTGTAAATACTGACACACTCCCCCCGGGGACTCCCTGTAAATACTGACACACTCCCCCCCGGGACCCCCTGTAAATACTGACACACTCCCCCCCGGGGACCCCCTGTAAATACTGACACACTCCCCCCGGGGACCCCCTGTAAATACTGACACACTCTCCCCGGGGACTCCCTGTAAATACTGACACACTCCCCCCGGGACCCCCTGTAAATACTGACACACTCCCCCCGGGGACCCCCTGTAAATACTGACACACTCCCCCCGGGACCCCCTGTAAATACTGACACACTCCCCCCGGGAACCCCCTGTAAATACTGACACACTCCCCCTGGGGACCCCCTGTAAATACTGACACACTACCCCCGGGGACCCCCTGTAAATACTGACTCACTCCCCCCGGGGACCCCCTGTAAATACTGACACACTCCCCCCGGGACCCCCTGTAAATACTGACACTCTCCCCCCGGGGACCCCCTGTAAATACTGACACACTCCCCCCGGGGGCCCCCTGTAAATACTGACACACTCCCCGGGGCACCCTGTAAATACTGACACACTCCCCCCGGGGACCCCCTGTAAATACTGACACACTCCCCCCGGGACCCCCTGTAAATACTGACACACTCCCCCCGGGGACCCCCTGTAAATACTGACACACTCCCCCCGGGGGCCCCCTGTAAATACTGACACACTCCCCTGGGCACCCTGTAAATACTGACACACTCCCCGGGGCACCCTTGTCCTGAATGCGCATCCGTGAATGCACAGATAGTCAGTCCCAGGAGTATGATGGCATTGGGAAAAGATGGAATGGCGTCTCCAGTTGTTGTGGTGGCTGGAATCAGACAGCACGGCAGAATGGTCCTATCCTCCTCCCCAAACCCTCTCTAACACTCACGTTCACCTCTCTCTTTTGTCCCATGGACCTTCCCAGGAAATGCAACCGTGAGCAAGCTGCCCATTACCAGCTGGAGCTCAAGGAGATGAAGGAGAGAGTGGCCCGGGCTCCCTTCCTCTTCGAGCAAGTCATCCAGGTGAGTCGGGGGAAGGGGGATGTCTTGGGTGTCATTGCAAACACCTCTGTCGGGGAGTCGCTGTGACGCTCTGACACACACACACACACACACACACACACACACACAGAGACAGGCACAGAGAGAGACACAGATACACACACTCACAGACACACACACACACACACAGACACAGACAGGCACAGAGAGAGAGACACAGATACACACACTCACAGACACACACACACAGACAGGCACAGAGAGAGACACAGATACACACACTCACAGACACACACACACACAGACAGGCACAGAGAGAGATACAGATACACACACTCACAGACACACACACACACACACACAGGCACAGAGAGAGATACAGATACACACAGAGACAGACACTCACAGACACACACACTCACAGACACACACACTCACAGACACACACACACTCACAGACACACACTCACAGACCGGCACAGAGAGAGATACGGATACACACAGAGACAGACACAGACACTCACAGGCACACACACTCAGAGACAGACACTACTCACAGACAGACACACTCACAGACACACACACTCACAGACACACACACACTTAAGACACACACACTCACACAGCAGGCGGGGAGCAGCAGGCTCCATTGCTTGTGGCAGAGGGTGTTGATGGAGGAAGGAGCGGCCTCGACAGGCGAGGATCGGGGCGGCACGTTGGCACAGTGGGTTAGCACTGCTGCCTCAAAGCGCCAGGGACCCAGGTTCGATTCCCGGCTCGGGTCACTGTCTGTGTGGAGTCTGCACGTTCTCCCCTCGTGTCTGCGTGGGTTTCCTCCGGGTGCTCCGGTTTCCTCCCACAGTCCAAAGATGTGCGGGTTAGGTGCATTGGCCGTGCTAAATTGACCCTAGTGTCAAGGGGCACTAGCATATGAGGGGTTACAGGAATAGGGCCTGGGTGGGATTGTGGTCGGTACAGACTCAGCGGGCTGAATGGCCTTCTGCAGGGATTCTATGACAGTCTACAATGCCTCTAATAGCGGCGGCACGGTGGGTTAGCGCTGCTGCCACACAGCGCCAGGGACCTGGGTTCGATTCCCGGCTTGGGTCACCGTCTGTGCGGAGTCTGCACGTTCTCCCCGTGTCTGCGTGGGTTTCCTCCGGGTGCTCCGGTTTCCTCCCACAGTCCGAAAGACGTGCTGGTTAGGGTGCATTGGCCGTGCTAAATTCTCCCTCAGTGTTACCCGAACAGGCGCCGGAGTGTGGGCGACTGGGGGAATGTCACAGTAACTTCATTGCAGTGTTAATGTAAGCCTTACTTGTGACACTAATAAAGCCTACTGTGATTAATAAATAAGACAGATGTAAGTTCATTGTCGTATCTGCTGTCTCTTGGCTATGAATGTATTCTTGAAAAGCATGAGGACTTATCGCAGGAAATGTATTCTATTTCTTTCTGGGCCGCCCAGAACAATGTGCGAGGAACCATCAACCGCCTCTTCACCAAGGTTCTGCAGAAGCTGCGTCTGGATGAAGAGCTGGTGTGTAAGCTCGGCACGGCAGACAGCGAGAGCGACACACAGCTCGTCGACCTCGAGTCCGCTGACTGGTGAGTGGAACCCGCAAGCTATGCCCCTTCCATGCCCCCCCCACCGTCCTGCGAAAATCCGCTCTCCCACCCTTCCCGCGTCACCACCCTCCCTGCCCTATTTTTGTCCCTCCCACCCACCCTGCTCTTCCCCCTGACGTCCGACCGCTCGCTGGCATGTGCTCTCCCATTTGGCTCACTGAAGCTCAATGGTGGGGCTGATCAACCGTGAGGTGCGTTTGCAGTCTCCGCCTCCCCCACATTTTCCCACGTGACACTTTTCCAGCAAGGTGGGATGGAGGGGGGGAGGTTTTCACTGGGTGGTGATAGGGAGCAGGAAGGTGGCACGGTGGTTGGCACTGCTGCCTCACAGCGCCAGGGGCTTGGGTTCAATTCCAGCCTCGGGTCACTGTCTGTGTGGAGTTTCCTCGTTCTCCCCGTGTTTGCGTGTGTTTCCTCCGGGTGCTCCGGTTTCCTCCCACACTCCAAAGATGTGCGGGTTAGGTGGATTGGCTGTGCTAAATTGCCCCTTAGTGTCCAAAGATGTGCAGGTTAGGTGGATTGGCTATGCTAAATTGCCAATTAGTGCCCAAAGATGTGCAGGTTGGGTGGATTGGCCATGCTAAATTGTCCCTTAGTGTGCAAAGATGTGCAGGTTAGGTGGATTAGCTATGCTAAATTGTCCCTTAGTGTGCAAAGATGTGCAGGTTAGGCGGATTGGCCGTGCTAAATTGTCCCTTAGTGTCCAAAGATGTGCAGGTTAGGTGGAGTGGCCATGTTAAATTGTCCCTTAGTGTCCAAAGATGTGTGGGTTAGGTGGATTGGCCATGCTAAATTGCCCCTTAGTGTCCAAAGATGTGCAGGTTGGGTGGATTGGCCGTGCTAAATTGCCTCTTGGTGTCAAGGAGGGTCAGTAGGGTGAATGTGGGGGCTTATGGAGATAGGGCCTGGGTGGGATTGTCGTCGGGCAGACTCGATGGGCCGAATGGCCTCTTTCTGCACTGTTGGGATCCTATGATGAAGCCCTGGGCTGATTCTCTCCGTCATCCACTCCTCTCAAAACCCAGGGCTCACTGAGGTTGACTGGGACCTTCCTGCTCTGCCTGGGACGCAGTCTCACAGGTGGGGCGCAAGTCCGGAGTCCTCCCCTCTCCCCGCAACCCCCTGGGCTGTGGAGGAATCAAACACGGGTGACAGAATCGGCCCGTCCTGTCTCCTCTCCGAACGAACAGTTCCGCTGATGCTGTTCCCTTGCCATCTCCCCGTAATCCTGCATAGTCTTCCTGTTTGGATGATAACCCTTTTCGAAAGCCTCAGTCGAACCTGTCTCCACCGCAGTCTCCACCACAGTTTGCAGATGATACGTAGAGGGACAGGGAGCGTTGAGGAAGTAGGGGGGGATGCAGAAGGACTTGGACAGGTTAGGAGAGTGGGCAAAGAAGTGGCAGATGGAATACAATGTGGAAAAGTGTGAGCTTATGCACTTTGGAAGGAGGAATGGAGGCATAGATTATTTTCTAAATGGGGAAATGCTTAGGAAATGAGAAACACAAAGGGACTTGGGAGTCATTGTTCAAGATTCTCTTAAGGTTAACCTGCAGGTTCAGTCGGCAGTTAGGAAGGCAAATGCAATGTTAGCATTCATGTCGAGAGGGCAAGAATACTAGAGCAGGGATGTACTTCTGAGGCTGTATAAGGCTCTGGTCAGACCCCATTTGGAGTATTGTGAGCAGTTTTGGGCCCCGTATCTAAGGAAGGATGTGCCGGCCTTGGAAAGGGTCCAGAGGAGGTTCACAAGAATGATCCCTGGAATGAAGAGCTTGTCGTAAGAGGAACGGTTGAGGACTCTGGGTCTGTACTCGTTGGGGTTTAGAAGGATGAGGGAGAGATTTTATTGAAACTTACAGGATACTGCAAGGCCTGGATAGAGTGGACGTGGAGAGTGTCTCCACTGGTGGGAAAAACTAGAACCAGAGGGCACAACCTCAGGCTAAAGGGACGATCCTTTAAAACAGAGATGAGGAGGAATTTCTTCAGCAAGAGAGTGGTGAATCTGTGGAACTCTTTGCCGCAGAAGGCTGTGGAGGCCGGGTCATTGAGTGTCTTTAAGACAGAGATGGATAGGTTCTTGATTAATAAGGGAATCAGGGGTTATGGGGAAAAGGCAGGAGAATGGGGATGAGAAAAATATCAGCCATGATTGAATGGCGGAGCAGACTCGATGGGCCGAGTGGCCTCATTCTGCTCTTATGTCTTGTGGCCTCAGGCAGCGTCTCCCAGACCCTAACCACTGGCTGGGCGAAACAGTTTCTCCTCGTGTCTCCATGGCTTCTTTAGCCAGTCGTCTTAAATCTACGGGCCCTCTCGTTCTGGATCCTTCCGCCAACTGGAACAGTCTCTCCCTCCCTGCTCTGTCCACAAAACACTCCCTCACGGTTTTGAACACCCCCATCAAACTTCCGAGAGAGACGGGAGGCGCTTCTTGCTGACCTTCTGTGACTGGGAGGTTCTGTTCCCGCAGGGAGGGGGTGTGCGCGATGAGTCACGGCGAGGGGCAACGCCACGCCGCTCGCGAGGAGCCCCCGGACACGGGCAGCCGTGAGGAGTGCGACCACGAGGGCGACAGCGCAGACGGCCCCGGGACGGAAGCGGCCATCGACTGTTGAGAGAGAGAGAGCGGGGGAAGAGAAAGCGGAGGAAGAGAACTGGCTGGCTCCAATAATAAAGCCCGTTAATGAGATATCAGAGTCGGCAGAGGGTGTTAAATGGCAGCCGAGGCCCTTCAGCGAGGTGGGCAGGGGCACAGGGTGAGCGACCCCTTCAGTGGGCTGAACCCACCTCTGGGGGACACAGCCACCAGGGCAGAATAGCTACAGCCAGAAGCAGAGCCACAGAGATACACAGCACAGAAACAGGCCCTTCGGCCCAACTCGTCCATGCCGACTTAAACTGAACGAGTCCCATTTGCCTGCGTTGGGCCCATCCCCCTCTAAACCTTTCCCCATCCGCGTCCCTGTCCAAATGTCTTTTAAATGTTGTCATTGTCGCTGCCTCTCCCGCCCCCTCTGGCAGCTCATTCCACACACGCACCACCCTCTGGGTGAAAACGTTACCCCTTGGGTCCCCTTTCCAATCTCACCTTAAACCTACGCCCTCTAGTTTTGGACCCCCCCCTACCCTGGGGGAAAAGACCTTGGCTATTGGCCTCTATAAGTTCACCCCTCATCCCCCAGGGGACAAAAATCCCAGCTTATCCAGCCTCTCCTTATAATTCACACCTTCCAGTCCCGGTAACATAGAACAGTACAGCACAGAACAGGCCCTTCGGCCCACAATGTTGTGCCGAGCTTTATCTGAAACCAAGATCAAGCTATCCCACTCCCTATCATCCTGGTGTGCTCCATGTGCCTATCCAATAACCGCTTAAATGTTCCTAAAGTGTCTGACTCCACTATCACTGCAGGCAGTCCATTCCACACCCCAACCACTCTCTGCGTAAAGAACCTACCTCTGATATCCTTCCTATATCTCCCACCATGAACCCTATAGTTATGCCCCCTTGTAATAGCTCCATCCACCCAAGGAAATAGTCTTTGAACGTTCACTCTATCTATCCCCTTCATCATTTTATAAACCTCTATTAAGTCTCCCCTCAGCCTCCTCCGCTCCAGAGAGAACAGCCCTAGCTCCCTCAACCTTTCCTCATAAGACCTACCCTCCAAACCAGGCAGCATCCTGGTAAATCTCCTCTGCACTCTTTCCAGCGCTTCCACATCCTTCTTATAGTGAGGTGACCAGAACTGCACACAATATTCCAAATGTGGTCTCACCAAGGTCCTGTACAGTTGCAGCATAACCCCACGGCTCTTAAACTCCAACCCCCTGTTAATAAAAGCTAACACACTATAGGCAACCTTTAGAGATCTGTGGATATGGACCCCAAGATCTCTGTGTTCCTCCACAGTCTTCAGAACCCTACCTTTGACCCTGTAATCCACATTTAAATTAGTCCTACCAAAATGAATCACCTCACATTTATCAGGGTTAAACTCCATTTGCCATTTTTCAGCCCAGCTTTGCATCCTACCTATGTCTCTTTGCATCCTACAACAGCCCTCCACCTCATCCACTACTCCACCAATCTTGGTGTCATCAGCAAATTTACTGATCCACCCTTCAGCCCCCTCCTCTAAGTCATCAATAAAAATCACAAAGAGCAGAGGACCAAGCACTGATCCCTGTGGCACTCCGCTAGCAACCTGCCTCCAGTCCGAAAATTTTCCATCCACCACCACCCTCTGTCTTCGATCAGACAGCCAGTTACCTATCCAATCGGCCAACTTTCCCTCTATCCCACACCTCCTTACTTTCATCATCCCGTGTCAAATCTTTTTTTGCCTCCTTTCCAGTTTAATAACATCCTTCCTAAAGCGGGGGCGACCAGAATTGTACGCAGTGCTCCAAACGTGGCCGCACCAGTGTCTTGTAGAGTTGTAATATAATGGCCGGAGTTTCCTGGACCCGCTCCGGGAATCGGAGCCGGTGAGGGGGACGGAGCATGGAAAAGTCTGTCGGCCTCGGGGGGTGGGGGGGATTTTTTCTGGTTTCGGGACGAGCGAGGGTGTAAATTCCCACCCAGAGTCCCAACTCCTGCGCTTGGTGCTCTGACCGGTACTGCGGCCCATTGTGTGGGAGCTGTCTGCTCTCCTCTCTCGCCTGCGCTCTTTACCCCCTTCCAACCGGCCTCATTTTTCCCCTTCAAGTATTTATCCAGAATCACGGAATGCTACAGTGCAGAACAGGCCCTTCGGCCCATCGAGTCTGTACCGACGCATGAAAGGCCCTGATCTCTCATGGGTGGCACAGTGGGTTAGCGCTGCTGCCTCACAGCGCCAGGGACCCGGGTTCGGTTCCCGGCCTTGGGTCACTGTCTGTGTGGAGTCTGCACTTTCTCCCCGTGTCTGCGTGGGTTTCCTCCGGGTGCTCCGGTTTCCTCCCACAGTCCGAAAGACATGCGGGTTAGGTTGATTGGCCATGGTAAATTGTCCCTTAGTGTCAGGGGGATTAGTGGGGCAAATACATAAGATTACGGGGAGAGGGCCTGGGGGAATTGTTGTTGGTGTCGGCTTGATGAGCTGAATGGTCTTCTTCTGCACTGTAGGGATTCTATGACCTGCCCACCTAATCCCACTTGCCAGCACTTGGCCCATAGCCTTGAGTGTAATGTTGTGCCAAGTGCTCATCCAGGTACTTTTTAAAGGATGTGAGGCATCCCGCCTCCACCACCCTCCCTGGCAGCGCATTCCAGACCATCACCACCCTCTGGGTAAAAAAGCTTTACCTCAAATCCCCCCTAAATCTCCCCCCCCACCTCACTTTTAACTTGTGTCCCCTCGTGACTGACCCTTCAACTAAGGGCAAGAGCCTATCCACCCTGTCCATGTCCCCCATAATCTTGAACACCTCGATCAGGTCGCCCCTCAGTCTTCTCTGCTCCAGAGAAAACAACCCAAGCCTATCCAACCTCTCTTCATAAGAGGCGGCATGGTGGCACAGTGGGTTAGCCCTGCTGCCTCACAGCACCAGGGACCCGGGTTCGATTCCCGGCTTGGGTCACTGTCTGTGCGGAGTCTGCACGTTCTCCCCGTGTCTGCGTGGGTTTCCTCCGGGTGCTCCGGTTTCCTCCCACAGTCCGAAAGATGTGCGGGTTAGATAGATGTGCGGGTTAGGTGGATTGGCCGTGCTAAATTGCCCCTTATTGTCAGGGGGATTAGCAGGGTAAATATGTGGGGTTAGAGGAATAGGGGCTGGGTGGGATTGTGGTCGGTGCAGGCTTGATGGGCTGAATGGCCATTGTAGGGATTCTTTGATCTATGAATCATAGTGCAAGATGGAGGCCATTCAGCCCATCGAGCCTGCACCGACCACAATCCCACCTATCCCCGTAGACCCACATAGTTACCCCGCTCGTCCCCCTGACACTAAGGGGCAATTTAGCACGGCCAATCAACCTAACCAGCATGTCTTTGGAGCGTGGGAAGAAACCGGAGCACCCGGAGGAAACCCACGAGGAGATTCGATGATAAGTTAAATGCTCCACCCCAGGCCGCATCCCGGTGAATCTCCTCTGCGTCCCCTCCGGTGCGATCACGTCCTTCTTATGACGTGGAGAGCAGACACTACTCCAGCTGTGGCCTCACCAAAGTCCGATACAACTCCAGTTCTCCCTTTTTTTTTTTGAGCGTTCCCCCCCGAAGCTGCTTCCACAGGTCGCAACAACTCGCTGTACGAAAGCAAGAAAATCTCACTTCCACTCTCCGCATCTTTTGCTAACTATCCACAACCCTCTGGTGCCCTGCCATTATCTGCTGTGTTAATTCAGCTCGGGGACAAACATTTCAGGGATTGGGGGGGTGCGGGGGGGAATGTTGTCACTCAGTGATGGGACTCCCCCCTCCACCACCTCCTTCCAATTCAGTAAATAATCCCCAAGTGAAAGACCCCAGAGAAAGAAAGCGAGACACCCCTCCTCACTGTACAAATATCTGTATTAAACATGGGGGGGAGAGGGGGGGGGCGCAGAGGCATTAACCCAGTCCGCAAATCAGCAACATTCAAACACAAAGCAATTCATCGACTGTAAGAGAAGGTTTCGGGGTGGGTCAGACTTAATCGATTGACCCAGGCTCAATTCCCGGCTTGGGGTCACTGTCTGTGTGGAGTCTGCACGTTCTCCCCGTGTCTGCGTGGGTTTCCTCCGGGTGCTCCGGTTTCCTCCCACACTCTGGCATTGCTTTGCCAGGGACCACGGTGAGATGGCCAACCATTCCCCCCCTCCCCTCCGTTCCTGTATGGATGGCTGACGAACCCCCCCGCTGCAAACCGGCTGCGGGCGTTTAAAGGATAGAAGGGACACAACGGAGAGGCCAGAAGTTGTTGCCATCCACGGGGTCACCTTCAGGGTTGACCTGACGAAGCGAGGTCGCATCTCCCGCTCAAGTGTGGGGGCGGCAGGGTGGCACAGTGGGTTAGCACTGCTGCCTCACAGCGCCAGGGACCCGGGTTCGATTCCCGGCTTGGGTCACTGTCTGTGAGGAGTCTGCACGTTCTCCCCGTGTCTGCGTGGGTTTCCTCCCACAGTCCAAAGATGTGCGGGTTAGATGGATTGGCCATGATAAATTGCCCCTTAGTGTCCAAAGATGTGCAGGTTGGGTGGATTGGCCATGATAAATTGCCCCTTAGTGTCAGGGGATTAGTAAGGTAAATGAGTAGGGTTTTGGGGATAGGGCTTGGATGGGATTGTGGTAGGTGCAGACTCGATGGGCCAAATGGCCTCCTTCTGCACTGCAGGGATTCTATGATTCTGTTGCCAGCAATTAGCTGGCTGCCTCACTGACTCGACAGAGGAGGTCATTGTCGTAACATGATTGACCAAGCTCAGTTTTAGTGGCACAGTGGGTTAGCACTGCTGCCTCACAGCTCCGGGGACCTGGGTTCGATTCCCGGCTTGGGTCACTGTCTGTGTGGAGTCTGCACGTTCTCCCCGTGTCTGCATGGGTTTCCTCCGGGTGCTCCGGTTTCCTCCCACACTCCAAAGATGTGCAGGTTAGGTGGATTGGCCATGCTAAATTGTCCCTTAGCGTCCAAAGATGTGCAGGTTAGGTGGATTGGCCGTGCTAAATTGCCTCTTACTGTCCAAAGATGTGCAGGTTGGGTGGATTGGCCATGCTAAATTGCCCCTTAGTGTCCAAAGATGTGCAGGTTAGGTGGATTGGCCGTGCTAAATTGCCCCTTAGTGTCCAAAGATGTGCAGGTTAGGTGGATTGGCCGTGCTAAATTGCCCCTTAGTGTCCAAAGATGTGCAGGTTAGGTGGATTGGCCATGCTAAATTGCCCCTTAGTGTCCAAAGATGTGCAGATTAGGTGGATTGGCCATGCTAAATTGCCCCTTAGTGTCCTGGGATGTGTAGGTCAGAGAGATTAGCTGGGTAAATATGTGAGGTGACCGGGATAGGGCCTGGGTGGGATTGTTGTTGGTGCAGACCCGATGGGCCGAATGGCCTCTTTCAGCACTATAGGGATTCCATCATTCTTCCCTCAAAGCAAACCTGAGGGTTGAGTGTCCGTCTTTACACAAAATGGTGGAAAGCAGAGGAACTTTCGGAGTGGCAGCGAGGGCAGAGAGAGCACCCCATACACTCCCCTAGTCCCAGTCCCGGTCATTGGGTACGTGGGAATCGCAGACAAAGGTCACCGTGCCGTCCCCTCGGTGTGCTTCTGGCTGAGATCGACCCCTGCGTAAGGGGCCAATGGGGGAACGTGACCTTTAACCCAAGCGACCCTGCGATATTCCCGTCCAAACATGCTCTCGGAGGTTGGGGGGTGGCTACACAAAACAAGATTCGGAGAGCACTGCAGTCTTCGAGGGCGATATCTGTCAGCCTCCAGGCGTCAAAGGGAGAGGGAGCCATTGGCAGGTCTCGGGAGTCACTGCCAAGGACGGGCGGAACGTTCCAGAAACAAGCGTTCAGTCGATGTTCAGGAAGCAGAGATGTTGTCCCCGCAGACCGACACGGAGATTCCTCAGAAGGACGGGAGCCGGGAAAGGTCCTGCGATGAGGTAACCGGAAGTGATCCCCATTTCCCACACTTCGGATGATGATGCCGTTGGGGAACCATCCAGGGGCTGGAAAAGGGCGGTCCTCACAGACGAGCGGGATTAAAATCCTGCACGAAAAGAGATTCATTTAGAGAAACGTACCAGAGGGGGAGAGCAAAGAGATAGAGAGATACGGACGGACGCAGATGGTAGTAGAGAGGAAATGAGGACAGAGGGAGGGAGGGAGAGGGAGAGAGAGGGAGGGAGAGGGAGAGGGAGGGAGGGAGAGGGAGGGAGGGAGAGGGAGAGAGAGGGAGGGAGAGAGAGGGAGGGAGAGGGAGAGGGAGGGAGGGAGAGGGAGGGAGGGAGAGGGAGAGGGAGGGAGGGAGAGGGAGAGGGAGGGAGGGAGGGAGAGGGAGAGGGAGGGAGGGAGGGAGGGAGGGAGGGGGAGAGGGAGAGGGAGGGGGAGAGGGAGAGGGAGGGGGAGAGGGGGAGAGGGAGAGGGAGGGGGGGAGGGAGAGGGAGAGGGAGGGAGGGGGAGAGGGAGAGGGAGAGGGGAGAGGGAGAGAGGGAGAGGGAGGGAGGGAGAGGGAGAGGGAGGGACGGAGGGGGAGAGGGAGGGAGGGGGAGAGGGGGAGAGGGAGGGAGGGGGAGAGGGAGGGAGGGAGGGGGAGAGGGAGGGAGGGAGGGGGAGAGGGAGGGAGGGGGAGAGGGAGGGAGGGGGAGAGGGAGGGAGGGAGGGGGAGGAGGGAGGGAGGGAGGGGGAGAGGGAGGGAGGGAGGGGGGGGGAGAGGGAGGGAGGGAGGGGGGGGGAGAGGGAGGGAGGGAGGGGGGAGAGGGAGGGAGGGGGAGGGGGAGAGGGAGGGAGGGAGGGGGGAGAGG